>NW_024609435.1:0-52500 GCF_018296145.1 Oncorhynchus tshawytscha
TTCTTTTCCATATCTGTTGGATCAGCCACTTTGTGTGATACTAAAGCAGATTCTGATGAGATATACTGTGGAAAAGTGAAAATCATATGGTAACATCATTGGGCCTTTAGGTGACTTAATGTCAGGTAAGTTGACCCTAGAACCGTTCTGTTGATGTAGCAGCCTATGTTGCTTTCGTCAGTCTTTGGGATAAAAAAACGTGTATTATGAAGGATCAAAGGCATCTCTCATAACTCATTTATTTACAGCACATTTATTTTAAGTGCTGTGTCAGAGTATGGAGACATGAAATTGATTCATAGGGAAATCAAAACAGCATTCTGAAAACATCTCGTGAGCTTTAAGCCAACGATTTAAAGCATCGTGACATAAAAACGTCAGTGTTATGTCCGTTGTGAGGAAGGAAACAAAACTACGGGCTTCAAAATAGGAAGAAAAACAGATTTGACTTTAATATTTAAAATTGAGCTAAAGAGCTCAGGGCGCTCAGGCTTTGAGCAGGTCGTACAAACAAAATGTACATACAAAACATCATGGAAATAATGAATCTGTAAGTCAAACAAAATGAATAGACTGTTACCCTCTGTCCAACTGGTCCATCTCTTCCTGATCCGCCAGGAGATCCACCAACACCCTGCAAAATATAACACAAATTCAGAGTCAAAGTGATTTACAACACGAGAAACCTTATTCATTCAGGTCTGAATGGTGAACATCTCATTTACAACACGAGAAACCTTATTCATTCAGGTCAGAATGGTGAACATCTCATTTACAACACGAGAAACCTTATTCATTCAGGTCAGAATGGTGAACATCTCATTTACAACACGAGAAACCTTATTCATTCAGGTCAGAATGGTGAACATCTCATTTACAACACGAGAAACCTTATTCATTCAGGTCTGAATGGTGAACATCTCATTTACAACATGAGAAACCTTATTAATTCAGGTCTGAATGGTGAACATCTCATTTATAACATGAGAAACCTTATTAATTCAGGTCTGAATGGTGAACATCTCATTTACAACATGAGAAACCTTATTCATTCAGGTCTGAATGGTGAACATCTCATTTACAACATGAGAAACCTTATTCATTCAGGTCAGAATGGTGAACATCTCATTTACAACATGAGAAACCTTATTCATTCAGGTCTGAATGGTGAACATCTCATTTACAACACGAGAAACCTTATTCATTCAGGTCAGAATGGTGAACATCTCATTTACAACACGAGAAACCTTATTCATTCAGGTCTGAATGGTGAACATCTCATTTACAACATGAGAAACCTTATTAATTCAGGTCTGAATGGTGAACATCTCATTTATAACATGAGAAACCTTATTAATTCAGGTCTGAATGGTGAACATCTCATTTACAACACGAGAAACCTTATTAATTCAGGTCTGAATGGTGAACATCTCATTTATAACATGAGAAACCTTATTCATTCAGGTCTGAATGGTGAACATCTCAACACCTGCCAAAGCTCTGCTGTGTGTATTCAGTCTCCTACAACTCACCCAGCCCATTCCAAACATAATCATAACTTGGCTATGAGGTTATAAAATATGTATCTTCTGCCACAACTTTACAAGAGTGGTCGTAAAGCATATCAATGAAAGGTGGGGATATTATGCAGAGGAGGGGAGGGGAGAGTAGTGGAGAGGAGGGGTGTGATTAATGTTGTGCTATAAGACCAGATCCTGGCACAAACAACCACCAGCCCTGATATCTTCCCTGTCAGCTATACACACACACACACACACACACACACACACACACACACACACACACACACACAGACACAGACACAGACACACACACACACACACACACACACACACACACACACACACACACACAGTCCCCATCCTGGCCCTGAGAGATGTGGTAATGGCTATGAAGAGAGAGGCAGAGAGCAGAATCAGCAAGGCCAACAGATTAAGTGTTCATATTTCTCATCCACCAGACAGACCCCACCAGTCCCTCTGGTCCTCTCTACCACCAGCCAGACCCTACCAGTCACTCCGGTCCTCTCTACCAGACCCTACCAGTCACTCCGGTCCTCTCTACCAGACCCTACCAGTCACTCTGGTCCTCTCTACCACCAGCCAGACCCTACCAGTCACTCCGGTCCACTCTACCAGACCCTACCAGTCACTCTGGTCCTCTCTTCCAGACCCTACCAGTCACTCTGGTCCTCTCTACCACCAGCCAGACCCTACCAGTCACACTGGTCCTCTCTACCACCAGCCAGACCCTACCAGTCACTCTGGTGCTCTCTACCACCAGCCAGACCCTACCAGTCACTCTGGTGCTCTCTACCACCAGACAGACCCTACCAGTCACTCTGGTCCTCTCTACCACCAGCCAGACCCTACCAGTCACTCTGGTGCTCTCTACCACCAGACAGACCCTACCAGTCACTCTGGTCCTCTCTTCCAGACCCTACCAGTCACTCTGGTCCTCTCTTCCAGACCCTACCAGTCACTCTGGTGCTCTCTACCACCAGACAGACCCTACCAGTCACTCTGGTGCTCTCTACCACCAGACAGACCCTACCAGTCACTCTGGTGCTCTCTACCAGACCCTACCAGTCACTCTGGTGCTCTCTACCAGACCCTACCAGTCACTCTGGTCCTCTCTACCAGACCCTACCAGTCACTCTGGTCCTCTCTACCAGACCTTACCAGTCACTCTGGTCCTCTCTACCACCAGCCAGACCCTACCAGTCACTCTGGTGCTCTCTACCAGACCCTACCAGTCACTCTGGTCCTCTCTTCCAGACCCTACCAGTCACTCTGGTCCTCTCTACCAGACCCTACCAGTCACTCTGGTCCTCTCTACCAGACCTTACCAGTCACTCTGGTCCTCTCTACCACCAGCCAGACCCTACCAGTCACTCTGGTCCTCTCTACCAGACCTTACCAGTCACTCTGGTCCTCTCTACCACCAGCCAGACCCTACCAGTCACTCTGGTCCTCTCTACCAGACCCTACCAGTCACTCTGGTCCTCTCTACCAGACCCTACCAGTCACTCTGGTCCTCTCTTCCAGACCCTACCAGTCACTCTGGTCCTCTCTTCCAGACCCTACCAGTCACTCTGGTCCTCTCTACCACCAGCCAGACCCTACCAGTCACTCTGGTGCTCTCTACCACCAGCCAGACCCTACCAGTCACTCTGGTGCTCTCTACCAGACCTTACCAGTTACTCTGGTCCTCTCTACCACCAGCCAGACCCTACCAGTCACTCTGGTGCTCTCTACCACCAGCCAGACCCTACCAGTCACTCTGGTGCTCTCTACCAGACCCTACCAGTCACTCTGGTCCTCTCTACCACCAGACAGACCCTACCAGTCACTCTGGTCCTCTCTACCAGACCCTACCAGTCACTCTGGTCCTCTCTACCACCAGACAGACCCTACCAGTCACTCTGGTCCTCTCTACCACCATCCAGACCCTACCAGTTACTCTGGTCCTCTCTACCACCAGCCAGACCCTACCAGTCACTCTGGTGCTCTCTACCACCAGACAGACCCTACCAGTCACTCTGGTCCTCTCTACCAGACCCTACCAGTCACTCTGGTCCTCTCTACCAGACCCTACCAGTCACTCTGGTCCTCTCTACCACCAGCCAGACCCTACCAGTCACTCTGGTCCTCTCTACCACCAGCCAGACCCTACCAGTCACTCTGGTCCTCTCTACCACCAGCCAGACCCTACCAGTCACTCTGGTGCTCTCTACCACCAGCCAGACCCTACCAGTCACTCTGGTCCTCTCTACCAGACCCTACCAGTCACTCTGGTCCTCTCTACCACCAGCCAGACCCTACCAGTCACTCTGGTCCTCTCTTCCAGACCCTACCAGTCACTCTGGTCCTCTCTTCCAGACCCTACCAGTCACTCTGGTGCTCTCTACCACCAGCCAGACCCTACCAGTCACTCTGGTCCTCTCTACCACCAGCCAGACCCTACCAGTCACTCTGGTCCTCTCTACCAGACCCTACCAGTCACTCTGGTCCTCTCTACCAGACCCTACCAGTCACTCCGGTCCTCTCTACCAGACCCTACCAGTCACTCTGGTCCTCTCTACCACCAGCCAGACCCTACCAGTCACTCTGGTCCTCTCTACCAGACCCTACCAGTCACTCCGGTCCTCTCTACCAGAAATCAAGGATAAATCAACCCCTAGAGACTAAGAATGGTGGTTAAGGGTTGCTAAGCAATGCATCAGTTAGATGCATTGCTCCCCCCTGCTCTACCATCCCCACTCAGACACACATACTTTGCTATTCATTGAAGTGGCTACCCATGCATTTTTCACTGTCAGGTTGTAAATGAGAGGAGAGGGTAGAGCTTATGACAAGGGTTATATTGTATTTACTGTATATTGTGGCTGGTGAAAGACAGAGAGAGGCAAAGACCTCTTTAATGGATGTTCCGGAGGTGTGATGGTGAAAGATAGAGAGAGGCAAAGACCTCTTTAATGGATGTTCCGGAGGTGTGATGGTGAGAGACAGAGAGAGGCAAAGAGCTCTGTAATGGATGTTCCGGAGGTACGATGGTGTGCGTTCCAAATGGAACCCTTTGACCTTTGCAGCACTCTACTTGCACCACTCAGGGAATAGGGTGCCATTTTGGATGCAGCCATATATTCTCTGTGGCTGGTGTAGATGACAGCAGGTCCTTGAAGGTACCTTCCGGAAAGAAACCCCTCTACTGTGTACTCTTAGGGGTTCGGACAAAAGGCAGAAAGTCCGGACTCTTCCACCACAACGGGACAAGAACAGGACGTAGAAAGTCCTGATTCAAAGTAAATACCATCTAGACAGGGGACTCCTCCAATATCATTAGAGTATGAGCCCCGTTGCTGCCTGAAACCCACTTCCTCATATCACCAAGGCTTTGTCCCAAATAGCACTCTGTAGACAGACTTCTATACAAGGTCCTTATGTTCTCTGATCTGTCCTCTAAGCAGACTAGGCTCAGTAATTAATAATGGTAGTTCATCATGGTTGTCTCATGTGACTGATTCCATTAGTCTGGAAGCAGCAGGGGAAGCCCTGTGTGCCAGGTTGTATCACGTGACTGATTCCATTAGTCTGGTAGCAGCAGGGGAAGCCCTGTGTGCCAGGTTGTATCACGTGACTGATTCCATTAGTCTGGTAGCAGCAGGGGAAGCCCTGTGTGCCAGGTTGTATCACGTGACTGATTCCATTAGTCTGGTAGCAGCAGGGGAAGCCCTGTGTGCCAGGTTGTCTCATGTGACTGATTCCATTAGTCTGGTAGCAGCAGGGGAAGCCCTGTGTGCCAGGTTGTCTCATGTGACTGATTCCATTAGTCTGGTAGCAGCAGGGGAAGCCCTGTGTGCCAGGGTGGGGTGTAAGAGACACCTGGTCTACTTCCCAAATAGCACCCTGTTCCCTATATAGAGCACTACCTTCGTACTGTGTAGGGAATAAGGTCCCATTTGGGACAGCCCTCGTGCGATGCCTCACGACGCCAAGACAGGAATCTTCTCTCAGCTGCTACTTATCTCTCCCTCACCTCATTCACACACATCTATTACACAAACAAGCGCACACACACACACACACACACACACAAGCACGCACGTGCACACACACACACACTGTAATTACAGTGGAAGAATGATCTATGACTAGAATAGGTTTTCCAGACAGTGGAAGCAGTAATCACTAGTCACAGCACTGTGTCTCTGTGGAGGTAGTAATCACTAGTCTCAACACAGTGTCTCTGTGGAGGTAGTAATCACTAGTCACATCAGTGTCTCTGTGGAGGTAGTAATCACTAGTCTCAACACAGTGTCTCTGTGGAGGTAGTAATCACTAGTCACAGCACAGTGTCTCTGTGGAGGTAGTAATCACTAGTCTCAACACAGTGTCTCTGTGGAGGTAGTAATCACTAGTCTCAACACAGTGTCTCTGTGGAGGAAGTAATCACTAGTCTCAGCACAGTGTCTCTGTGGAGGTAGTAATCACTAGTCACAGCACAGTGTCTCTGTGGAGGCAGTAATCACTAGTCTCAACACAGTGTCTCTGTGGAGGTAGTAATCACTAGTCTCAGCACAGTGTCTCTGTGGAGGTAGTAATCACTAGTCACAGCACAGTGTCTCTGTGGAGGAAGTAATCACTAGTCTCAACACAGTGTCTCTGTGGAGGTAGTAATCACTAGTCTCAGCACAGTGTCTCTGTGGAGGTAGTAATCACTAGTCTCAGCACAGTGTCTCTGTGGAGGTAGTAATCACTAGTCACAGCACAGTGTCTCTGTGGAGGTAGTAATCACTAGTCACAGCACAGTGTCTCTGTGGAGGTAGTAATCACTAGTCTCAGCACAGTGTCTCTGTGGAGGTAGTAATCACTAGTCTCAACACAGTGTCTCTGTGGAGGTAGTAATCACTAGTCACAGCACAGTGTCTCTGTGGAGGTAGTAATCACTAGTCTCAACACAGTGTCTCTGTGGAGGTAGTAATCACTAGTCACAGCACAGTGTCTCAGTGGGAGTCAGGAGAGGAAAACAAAATGGAGATGAGGTGTATATGTGTTTTTACTCACCTGAGGTCCTGGTAAACCAACATCTCCCTTTTCTCCCTTTTCACCATCACCACCCTGAAACAGAAATGGACATGAGAGAAAAACAACCTCTTTATCATTCATTCCTTTGTCATTTTGTCATTTCACACAAAGCCAGTGGGTAGATGGAATGGTTTGCAAATGATTGACTGTACATTAGTCATATGAGGCACACTGTTATGGAACACAGTTTAACCAGAGGCAAACGTGTTCATATACAGGCTATATACTGTATCATATCTTATGTTTATATACAGGCTATATACTGTATCATATCTTATGTTTATATACAGGCTATATACTGTATCATATCTCATGTTTATATACAGGCTATATACTGTATCATATCTTATGTTTATATACAGGCTATATACTGTATCATATCTTATGTTTATATACAGGCTATATACTGTATCATATATCATGTTTATATACAGGCTATATACTGTATCATATCTTATGTTTATATACAGGCTATATACTGTATCATAACTTATGTTCATATATACTCTGAGTGTACTATATACATATATATATATGAACATTGTCACGCCCTGGTCTTAGTATTTTGTGTTTATATATTTATTTGGTCAGGCCAGGGTGTGACATGGGGTTATTTTGTGTTGTGTTGTGGTATTGGGGGTTTTAGTAGGTATTGGGATTGTGGCTGAGTAGGGGTGTCTAGCATAGTCTATGGCTGCCTGAGGTTCTCAATCAGAGTCAGGTGATTCTCGTTGTCTCTGATTGGGAACCATATTTAGGAAGCCTGGGTTTCACTGTGTTTTCGTGGGTGATTGTTCCTGTCTTAGTGTTTTGTTTTTCACCAGATAGGGCTGTTTCGGTTTTCATTATTTCATTTCGTTAGTTTTGTAGTTTCTGTATGTATAGGTTTTCCTTCATTAAAATATATCATGAATCATCATCACGCTGCATTTTGGTCCGATCCTTGTTCTATCTCTTCGTCAGAGGAGGAGATAGAAGAGAGCCGTTACAAACATAAGATATTATATATACTGTATTTTACCGGTGGTCCTTTGATGGAATGTCCACTAGACCCCTCAGGACCAGGGTTATAGGTCATATCTTACCGGTGGTCCCTGGATGGAATGTCCACTAGGCCCCTCAGGACCAGGGTTATAGGTCATATATCATATCTTACCGGTGGTCCCTGGATGGAATGTCCACTAGACCCTTGAGGACCAGGGTTATAGGTCATATATCATATCTTACCGGTGGTCCCTGGATGGAATGTCCACTAGACCCCTCAGGACCAGGGTTATAGGTCATATATCATATCTTACCGGTGGTCCCTGGATGGAATGTCCACTAGGCCCTTGAGGACCAGGGTTATAGGTCATATATCATATCTTACCGGTGGTCCCTGGATGGAATGTCCACTAAGGCCCTTGAGGACCAGGGTTATAGGTCATATCTTACCGGTGGTCCCTGGATGGAATGTCCACTAGGCCCTTGAGGACCAGGGGGGCCCTGTGGTCCAGAAGGACCTTTATCACCAACTAGTCCTTGAGGCCCCTGGAGAAGACAGACCATTTATTTAAATCACACAATATTAACCAACGAC
Organism: Oncorhynchus tshawytscha; assembly: GCF_018296145.1. Lineage (NCBI taxonomy): Eukaryota > Metazoa > Chordata > Actinopteri > Salmoniformes > Salmonidae > Oncorhynchus > Oncorhynchus tshawytscha. Next base: position 8,188 of record NW_024609435.1, read on the forward strand.
TCATGGCTGTTTCCTTACTGATTTATGAACTATATTTCAACTGATAAACTGATCAATAGTCTACAAACGACTTTAAAAACCTTTAGAGCACATTTGTAAAGCATACCTTAATGTAACGTGTTACAACAACAGAGTTGATTAACCGCCCGCCCTGTTTACATAAAATTAAATTGAACTAAAAGTTTGTTAGGTCTTCTCTCTGGTGATAAATATGTTCTGTGTCTTCAACGTCCATGTTTGGACATCAGGTTTTAGAGCTACTGTCTGACAGCCTTCCTTCTACAACACAATGCCGTGTCCTTGGGTCTCTCACTCCACACATAAATGTGATATTCATAAAGTTAAGACAAAGTACAACGGGTAGCCCACAGGACCGTTCTCCGAGGACACTCATTAGAATGGAGTTTACATTGGGGACTGTGCTCGAGGAAATTGATTTAGGCTGTGTCCCAAATGGCACCATAGGGCTTTGGTCAAAAGTAGTGCACTATATAGGGAATAGGATGCAAATTAGGACATATTTCAGCCAATACCCAACAGTACATTTGAAATGAGATTACAGCCGTCCTGGGTTGGGTTTGTTTGGCACCATAATGAAATCTGTTTCTAGCATGGCCTCGCCGTTCACATCTGTTGTAACTTTGTTAGCGAGCTGCCAGTGTGAAACTGGGCTGGAAGCAGAGGGAATGGAGAGGCCAGCAGCCTGCAGCCTTCGAGGCTGATAAAGCAGTCAAACAGACGGAGAGAGGGGACTGTCCCATTTACCAATCCTGGGTTCAAACACTATTTGAAATGTTTAAAATACTTTGAGAGTTGGATTTAGTGTCAGGTGGGCGGGGTTTGAATGCCTGGTGGGCTGGGTTTAAATGCCAGATTTGCTGGGTTTGAATGCCAGATGGGTGGGGTTTGCATGCCTGGTGGGCTGGGTTTGAATGCCAGATGGGTGGGGTTTGCATGCCAGGTGGGTGGGGTTTGCATGCCAGGTGGGCTGGGTTTGAATGCCAGATGGGTGGGGTTTGCATGCCAGGTGGGTGGGGTTTGAATGCCAGGTGGGCTGGGTTTGAATGCCAGATGGGTGGGGTTTGCATGCCAGGTGGGTGGGGTTTGCATGCCAGGTGGGCTGGGTTTGAATGCCAGATGGGCTGGGTTTGAATGCCAGGTGGGCAGGGTTTGAATGCCAGGTGGGTGGGGTTTGAATGCCAGATGGGCGGGTTTGAATGGCAGATGGGTGGGGTTTGAATGCCAGATGGGCTGAGTTTGAATGCCAGGTGGGTGGGGTTTGAATGCCAGGTGGGTGGGGTTTGCATGCCAGGTGGGCTGGGTTTGAATGCCAGGTGGGCGGGGTTTGAATGCCAGATGGGTGGGGTTTGCATGCCAGGTGGGCTGGGTTTGAATGCCAGGTGGGCGGGGTTTGAATGCCAGGTGGGCTGGGTTTGAATGCCAGGTGGGCGGGGTTTGAATGCCAGATGGGCTGGGTTTGAATGCCAGGTGGGCGGGGTTTGAATGCCAGGTGGGCGGGGTTTGAATGCCAGGTGGGCAGGGTTTGAATGCCAGGTGGGCTGGGTTTGAATGCCAGGTGGGCTGGGTTTGAATGCCAGGTGGGCGGTGTTTGAATGCCAGGTGGGCGGGGTTTGAATGCCAGGTGGGCTGGGTTTGAATGCCAGATGGGTGGGGTTTGCAATACAGGGGGGTGGGGTTTGCACTTTTGGGACTTTTGTAATTGGTTCCATTGCAACAGGCAATTCCATTGCAACAAGTTGAGTATTTGAACCCAGGTCTGAGTCAGACACAGAGAGAACTGGAATAACAACGTTTCAGCGTACTCCTAAAACTACAGTCCAAGTAAAATGATCCTGTTTAACTACAACCTACACAAGCCTCTCCTGGCTTCGACATGAAGACTGCTGGCATGAAGCCAGAACGACACAGCGAGGTTCACTTAGTGTGTGAAAACAGAGACATCCTCCAAAAATAACAGAATTGCACGTTACGTTGCATATTTATGTATCTCCACATCTCAGCCGTTGATTCAGGCTATTTATTGGAGGAAATTCCATTCTTATTCTTTATGTTCTAGGTGGCCCCTCACGTACTGTAGCCAGAGTACGTGTTACTGTGGAAGCACTGAGCTGCTACAAAATATTAAGATCACACCCCCCATGTTGACTCTAATGCTTCCCACAGTTATTATTGGCTGGATGGCCTTTGGGTGGTGGACCATTCTTGATACACATGGGAAAATGTTGAGTGTGAAAAACCCAGCAACGTTGAAGTTCTTGACCCAAACCGGTGCGCCTGACACCTACTACCATACCCCATTCAAAGGCACTTACATCTTTTGTCTTACCCTCTGAATGGCACACATACACAATCCATGTCTCAATTGTCTCAAGGCTTAAAAATCTGGATTTAACAAGCAACATCAATAAGGGTTCATAGCTTTCCCCTGGTCAGTCTATGTAGTGGTCTGTACACTGAGCTGTATTGGGACCCTCCAGTATGTGTTACTGTGGAAACACTGAGCTGTATTGGGACCCTCCAGTATGTGTTACTGTGGAAACACTGAGCTGTATTGAGACCCTCCAGTATGTGTTACTGTTGAAACACTGAGCTGTATTGGGATGGAGACCCTCCAGTATGTGTTACTGTTGAAACACTGAGCTGTATTGGGATGGAGATCCTCCAGTATGTGTTACTATGGAAACACTGAGCTGTATTGGGATGGAGACCCTCCAGTATGTGTTACTGTGGAAACACTGAGCTGTATTGGGATGGAGACCCTCCAGTATGTGTTACTATGGAAACACTGAGCTGTATTGGGATGGAGATCCTCCAGTATGTGTTACTGTGGAAACACTGAGCTGTATTGGGATGGATCCCCTCCAGTATGTGTTACTGTGGAAACACAGCTGTATTGGGATGGGAACCCTCCAGTATGTGTTGCTATGGAAACACTGAGCTGTATTGTGATGGAGCCCCTCCAGTATGTGTTACTATGGAAACACTGAGCTGTATTGGGATGGAGATCCTCCAGTATGTGTTACTGTGGAAACACTGAGCTGTATTGGGATGGAGACCCTCCAGTATGTGTTACTATGGAAACACTGAGCTGTATTGGGATGGAGATCCTCCAGTATGTGTTACTGTGGAAACACTGAGCTGTATTGAGACCCTCCAGTATGTGTTACTATGGAAACACTGAGCTGTATTGGGATGGAGATCCTCCAGTATGTGTTACTGTGGAAACACTGAGCTGTATTGGGATGGGAACCCTCCAGTATGTGTTACTATGGAAACACTGAGCTGTATTGGGATGGAGATCCTCCAGTATGTGTTACTGTGGAAACACTGAGCTGTATTGGGATGGAGACCCTCCAGTATGTGTTACTATGGAAACACTGAGCTGTATTGGGATGGAGATCCTCCAGTATGTGTTACTGTGGAAACACTGAGCTGTATTGGGATGGAGACCCTCCAGTATGTGTTACTATGGAAACACTGAGCTGTATTGGGATGGAGATCCTCCAGTATGTGTTACTGTGGAAACACTGAGCTGTATTGGGATGGAGACCCTCCAGTATGTGTTACTATGGAAACACTGAGCTGTATTGGGATGGAGATCCTCCAGTATGTGTTACTATGGAAACACTGAGCTGTATTGGGATGGAGACCCTCCAGTATGTGTTACTATGGAAACACTGAGCTGTATTGGGATGGAGACCCTCCAGTATGTGTTACTGTGGAAACACTGAGCTGTATTGGGACCCTCCAGTATGTGTTACTATGGAAACACTGAGCTGTATTGGGATGGATCCCCTCCAGTATGTGTTACTATGGAAACACTGAGCTGTATTGGGATGGAGTCCCTCTATCTGTGTCCCAAATGGTACCGTATTCCCAATGTAGTGCCCTTCTTTTCACCAGAGCCCTGATCCAAAGTAGTGCACTATAGAGAGAACAGGGGTGCCATTTGGGACACAGGAACCTGTGTAAGCACTGAGCAGCATAGTGTGATGGAGGATGAATAGTATACTTTACCACATTGCCTGGCTCCCCTCGATCTCCCCTGGCTCCTCTGATACCAGCACCTCCCTGGAAGAAAGGAAGGGAGGAAGGAGACCGTAAACACCACTATAACCATACTGTACATCTGACTGGGAATCAGATCATAAACACCATACTGTACATCTGACTGGGAATCAGACCATAAACACCACGATAACCATACTGTCCATCTGACTGGGAATCAGACCATAAACACCACGATAACCATACTGTCCATCTGACTGGGAATCAGACCATAAACACCATACTGTCCATCTGACTGGGAATCAGATCATAAACACCATACTGTCCATCTGACTGGGAATCAGATCATAAACACCATACTGTACATCTGACTGGGAATCAGATCATAAACACCATACTGTACATCTGACTGGGAATCAGACCATAAACATCCCTGTCCCTCCCCCCGTCCCTCCCTGTCCCTCCTGACTCTGCTCTAACTGACGAAGGCATCTGGAGGTAATTGTCCCATCTGGCCTCAAAGGCTTCCTTCCTCTTCCTGTGTTTGCCTTAATGGCACCCCTGCGGGGACATGGAGCAAGGTACTAATAGTTCCTATGGCTGGAGGCTGTGATAGCAGAGGCAGAGGCAGGACAAGCTCAAATTTGATTAACGTCATGCACACGCTCAGTCGGTTATAATAATATCAGTGATTGAAGACACACTACAGAATAATAGAATTAAAGGTCAGGAACAGTTTTACTACGAGGTCAACACCTTCAGCGAGGAGTATTGTGTCGTGACAAAGCCCCACTTTTAACTCCAGTCCAGCTTTAATGTTATAACAACGGTTTTAGTAGGTCAACAGTGATCAGAGCCAACGATCACAGAAACATAAGGAGGATTGGTTTATAGAGGAACCTCAGATTAAATCTTCCTCCATTGTGATTTTAAAGTCTGCCTATAGGCTCCACCTGAACCATATGGATGTGGAAACTGTGTAGACAGCAGAGATAGGACTAATCTGCTTTGATAAATTCATATCCATATAATGACTTTCTCAAACATGTCTGTGTGTTGATACAGTGTTGGCCCCGTAGTGGCCCTGGAACCTGTTTTATTGTCCCCTTGGCAACGAGCTGAGTACACAACATCACCTGACCTGACGCCTTCTAAATGGGCTCATTTATCTGCAGTGTCGTCATATCAGGCTCTACCCTCTGCTGCTGCGTGGAGTGAGATGAACCATTCTACATACTACTCTCTCTATCCTCTACCCTCTCTCTCTACCCTCTACCCTCTGCTGCTGCGTGGAGTGAGATTAACCATTCTACATACTACTCTCTCTCTCTCTACCCTCTCTCTCTACCCTCTACCCTCTGCTGCTGCGTGGAGTGAGATGAACCATTCTACATACTACTCTCTCTCTCTCTCTCTCTCTCTATCCTCTCACTTGGTTTCTCTCTCTCTCTCTACCCTCTACCCTCTGCTGCTGCGTGGAGTGAGATGAACCATTCTACATACTACTCTCTCTCTCTCTATCCTCTCTCACTCAGTTTCTCTCTCTCTCTACCCTCTGCTGCTGTGTGGAGTGAGATTAACCATTCTACATACTACTCTCTCTCTCTCTCTCTCTCTCTACCCTCTCTCTCTCTCTCTCTCTCCTCTCTCCTCTCTCTCTACCCTCTCTACCCTCTACCCTCTGCTGCTGTGTGGAGTGAGATTAACCATTCTACATACTACTCTCTCTCTCTCTCTCTCTATCCTCTCACTTGGTTTCTCTCTCTCTCTCTACCCTCTACCCTCTGCTGCTGTGTGGAGTGAGATTAACCATTCTACATACTACTCTCTCTCTCTCTATCCTCTCTCACTCAGTTTCTCTCTCTCTCCTTTCTCTCACTTGGTTTCTCTCTCTTTCTATCCTCTATAACTCGTTTTTCTCTCTCTCGCTCTCTCTCTCTATCCTCTCTCTCTCTACCCTCTCCCCCTCCCCCTCCCTCCCCTCCATCTCTCTCCCACCCTCTCCCTCTCCCTCTCTCTCTCTCTCCTCTCCCCCTCTCTCTCCATCTCTCTCCCACCCTCTCCCTCTCCCCCTCTCTCTCTCCCTCTCCCCCTCTCTCTCTCCATCTCTCTCCCACCCTCCCCCTCCCCCCTCTCTCTCCCCCCCCTCTCCCATCTCTCCCCCCTCTCTCCCCCCTCTCTCCCCTCTCTCCCCTCCCCCTCTCTCTCTCCTCTCTCTCCCCTCACCCCCCTCTCTCTCTCCATCTCTCTCCCCTCCCCCCTCTCCCTCTCTCTCTCTCCCCCTCTCCCCCTCTCTCTCCATCTCTCTCCCCTCATCTCTCCCCCTCACCCCTCTCTCCATCTCTCTCCCCCCCCTCCCCCTCTCCCCCCTCTCTCTCTCTCTCTCTCTCTCTCTCTCCATCTCTCTCCCACCCTCTCCCTCTCCAGCAGAATGTATGAAGACTCTCTCTCTGTTGGGGTCCTTCCCCTAACAATGTCCAACTGTGGTGGAGACACATCCACAGTGGTTTGGAATGGCTGGTTTGGATTGGCTGGTTTGGATTGGCTGGTTTGGAATGGCTGGTTTCCACAGTAGTAAGTGACATTGACCCTCCCCAGACCGGGAATGTTTCACCAAAATTACTTTTGGTGGGCGGCAGGTATCTGGTTTGGAATGGCTGGTTTGGATTGGCTGGTTTGGATTGGCTGGTTTGGATTTCCTTCTGTCGACCCCTGGAGTCTCTTTTCCTGCCTGCTTGACAGCTCTCTGGAGAAACGATGTCTCTAAATGTGTTGTTTTCTGTCTAGGATGATTTTGTATGGTGTTAAACGGTGTGTTAAAAGGGCACCCTAGTCCCTAAGACAGTAAATAAAGGCAGGAGTAGGACTTTACGGGAGGTCCTGTGGGTCCGGGAGGTCCTTTACTGTCCTGAGAACAGCTACAGGAATGGGGCATGGCAGGACAGTCCTCCTCCAGCCTCTGGAGAACAACAGAAAACAACAGACAAACATAAAACACAGATAAACGTACAGCAACTCAATTCAATTTCCTATTTGTGATTCATGACAGGACAGAACACAACATTGTGAATTAAAGAAAACAAAAACTATTGTCTGGTTCAAATGGGAGATACTTATGTAAATGCTTAGCTTGGTGAGAATTGTAGATATTATGTAAATGTTTGAGAAAGAAACAGTTTTGTATTTCTCCTGGTGAGATTAAAATGTCTTGGTTGGACATTTTTCAATTTCCAGGTTCCTCTATCAGTTAGTTCCTTCTGTCCAGTGCTCCAGTGTTACCAGTGTGGCTGGAGTGCTGTGAGGCCTCAGGTTGCTATCTCCCCTGTTCCATCGGTCTGTCAACAGGAGAAAAATAACCTTTCTCCTCTCTTCTTCTCTCCTGGCCTCGCAGCAGCACCATACATCACATCTATCTCCTGGGCCCGACTAGCTAGAAACACAGTTATCATTAAAATAATTGTCCTATCCTTTTCCAATAATAAAACGTGCTTTGAAAGAGCCGGGGAGGCCGGTAGTAAATGCAGGCTAGCGGTCTGTGAGGAGTGAGGAGGACAGGACTGTATCTTCTAGCATGGGGTTTTGGGAGTGTTTTGTAGAGTTGTTACTAACAAAGTGTCATTAGGATGTCTTGACAGAGAGAGAGAGAGACGGACAGAGAGATAGACAGAGAGAGAGAGATAGACAGAGAGATAGACAGAGAGAGAGAGATAGACAGAGAGAGAGATAGAGAGACAGAGAGAGAGACAGAGACAGAGAGAGAGACAGAGACAGAGAGAGAGATGGACAGAGAGAGAGACGGACAGAGAGAGAGAGAGAGACAGAGAGATTTGTGACCTGTTCCCACAAGGAAAGGTCATCCAGTGAAGAACAAACACCATTGTAAAAGCCTTTTGTACTTGAAACATTTGTACATAGTTACAACACTGTATATACAGTTGAAGTTGGAAGTTTATATACACATTAGCCATACACATTTAAACTCAATTTTTCACAATTCCTGACATTTAATCCTAGTAAAAATACCCTGTTTTAGGTCAGTTAGGATCACCACTTTATTTTAAGAATGTGAAATGTCAGAATAATAGTAGAGAGAATGATTTCAGCTTTTTTTTTCTTTCATCACATTCCCAGTGGGTCAGAAGTTCACTTACACTCAATTAATATTTGGTAGCATCGCCTTCAAATTGTTTAACTTGGGTCAAACGATTCGTGTAGCCTTCCACAAGCTTCCCACAATAAGTTGGGTGAATTCTGACCCATTCCTCCTGACAGAGCTGGTGTAACTGAGTCAGGTTTGTAGGCCTCCTTGCTCGCACACACTTTTTCAGTTCTGCCCACAAATTTTCTATAGGATTGAGGTCAGGGCTTTGTGATGGCCACTCCAATACCTTGACTTTGTTGTCCTTAAGCCATTTTGCCACAACTTTGGAGGTATGCTTGGGGTCATTGTCCATTTGGAAGACCCATTTGCGACCAAGCTTTAACTTCTTCTAACTTCTTTTAACTGATGTCTTGAGATATTGCTTCAATATATCCACATAATTTTCCATCCTCATGATGCTATCTATTTTGTGAATTGCACCAGTCCCTCCTGCAGTAAAGCACCCACACAACATGATGCTGCCACCCCCGTGCTTCACGGTTGGGATGGTGTTCTTCGGCTTGCAAGCATCCCCCTTTTTCCTCCAAACATAACAACGGTCATTATGTTCAAACAGTTCTATTTTTGTTTCATCAGACCAGAGGATATTTCTCAAAAAATACGATCTTTGTCCCCATGTGCAGTTTCAAACCATAGCCTGACTTTTTTATGGCGGTTTTGGAGCAGTGGCTTCTTCCTTGCTGAGCGGCCGTTCAGGTTATGTTGATATAGGATTCGTTTTACTGTGGACATAGATACTTTTGTACCTGTTTCCTCCAGCATCTTCGAAATATCTTTTGCTGTTGTTCTGGGATTTATTTGCACTTTTCGCACCAAAGTACGTTCATCTCCAGGAGACAGAATGCGTCTCTTTCCTGAGCGGTATGACAGCTGTGTGGTCCCATGGTGTTTATACTTGCGTACTATTGTCTGTACAGATTAACGTGGTACCTTCAGGCATTTGGAAATTGCTCCCAAGGATGAACCAGACTTGTGGAGGTCTACAATTCTTTTTCTGAGGTCTTGGCTGATTTCTTTTGAATTTCCCATGATGTCAAGCAAAGAGGCACTGAGTTTGAAGGTAGGCCATGGACATGTCTCATGTTACTGTCTGGTCTAGCTAGGTCAGTCCTGGTCATGTCTCATGATACTGTCTGATCTAGCTAGGTCAGTCCTGGTCATGTCTCATGTTACTGTCTGGTCTAGCTAGGTCAGTCCTGGACATGTCTCATGTTACTGTCTGGTCTAGCTAGGTCAGTCCTGGACATGTCTCATGTTACTGTCTGGTCTAGCTAGGTCAGTCCTGGTCATGTCTCATGATACTGTCTGGTCTAGCTAGGTCAGTCCTGGTCATGTCTCATGTTACTGTCTGGTCTAGCTAGGTCAGTCCTGGTCATGTCTCATGTTACTGTCTGGTCTAGCTAGGTCAGTCCTGGTCATGTCTCATGTTACTGTCTGGTCTAGCTAGGTCAGTCCTGGACATGTCTCTCATGATACTGCTGTCCCCATGGCATAACCCTTTTTGGTTACAGGTGGAACCCTTTCCACAAAGGACTGACCAGGTGTAACCCTTATGGGTTCCATTCTACCTGGAACCCAAAAGGGTTCTACCTAGTAAATCCTTTGTGGAAAGGATTCCACCTAGAACCAAAAATATTTCTTCAAAGGGTTCTCCTATGGGGACAGCCGAAGAACCTTTTTAGGATCTAGATACACTCTTAGAATAAAAGGTGCTATGTTCTGTCTGACATATAGCACATAGCAACACCCTGCCTGCAGCCTATGTGGATTTAGTACAGAGAGGAGAAAGAACAGTGGTTTGAGAGTACAGTTATTCATCATTGTGGAGTGGATTAGAGTTGGTGGGTTGGATGGTTGGGTTGGATGGTAGTCTCTCTCAGTTATTCATCATCGTGGAGTGGATTAGAGTTGGTGGGTTGGAAGTCTCTCTCAGTTATTCATTATCTTGGAGTGGATTATAGTTGGTGGGTTGGATGGTTGGGTTGGATGGTAGTTTCTCTCAGTTATTCATCTTCTTGGAGTGGAATATAGTTGATGGGTTGGAAGTCTCTCTCAGTTATTCATCTTCTTGGAGTGGATGAGAGTTGGCAGGTTGGATGGAAGTCTCTCTCAGTTATTCATCTTCTTGGAGTGGATGAGAGTTTGGCGGGTTGGATGGATGGTTTCTTTCTCAACAGACTTTCATTCAGTGTCAGACTTCAAGCATGGCTCGCGAGACTAGTTGTTTGGTGTTTGAATGGCTTAATGGTTGTCTGGTTGATTAGCTGGTTGGTTGTTTAAATGGTTGGTTGGTCTGTTGGTTGTTGGTCTGTTGGTCGTTTAAATGGTTGGTCATTTAAATGGTTGGCTGTTTAAATGGTTGGTCGTTTAAATAGTTGGTCGTTTAAATGGTTGGTTGGTCTGCTGGTTGTTGGTCTGTTGGTTGTTGGTCTGTTGGTCTGTTGACTGTTGGTCTGTTGGTTATTGGTCTGTTGGTCGTTTAAATGGTTGGTCATTTAAATGGTTGGCTGTTTAAATGGTTGGTCGTTTAAATAGTTGGTCGTTTAAATGGTTGGTTGGTCTGCTGGTTGTTGGTCTGTTGGTTGTTGGTCTGTTGGTCTGTTGACTGTTGGTCTGTTGGTTATTGGTCTGTTGGTTGTTGACTGTTGGTCTGTTGATTGTTGGTCTGTTGGTTGTTGGTTGTCGACTGTTGGTCTGTTGGTTGTTGGTTGTTGACTGTTGGTCTGTTGGTTGTTGGTCTGTTGGTTGTTGACTGTTGGTCTGTTGGTTGTTGGTTGTTGACTGTTGGTCTGTTGGTTGTTGGTCTGTTGGTCTGTTGGTTGTTGACTGTTGGTCTGTTGGTCTGTTGGTTGTTGGTTGTTGACTGTTGGTCTGTTGGTTATTGGTCTGTTGGTTGTTGACTGTTGGTCTGTTGGTCTGTTGGTTGTTGGTACACCGTGGTCTACACAGTGTTCTACAGAGTTCTACACCGTGTTGTTCTACACTACTACTGTTGGTCTGTTGGTTATTGGTCTGTTGGTTGTTGACTGTTGGTCTGTTGGTCTGTTGGTTGTTGGTTGTTGACTGTTGGTCTGTTGGTTATTGGTCTGTTGGTTGTTGACTGTTGGTCTGTTGGTTGTTGGTTGTTGACTGTTGGTCTGTTGACTGTTGGTCTGTTGATTGTTTGAATGGTTGGTTTAAAGGCAGTTGTTCTTACCAGTCCAGGGAGCTCACAGCACTTGTCTCGACTGGCCCAGGACGTGCTGCAGATAATGTCAAACATCTGGATCTGGAACTATACACACACAGAGAACAAATACACAGAGAAAGATTTCATATTGGCATGACATTGTAACACACTTATGGTATACAGAGTTCTACACCGTGGTCTACACAGTGTTCTACAGAGTTCTACACCGTGGTCTACACAGTGTTCTACAGAGTTCTACACCGTGGTCTACACAGTGTTCTACAGAGTTCTACACCGTGGTCTACACAGTGTTCTACAGTGGGTCTACTCAACAGGCTGTTAATACACCGTGGTCTGTTCTCACAGTGTTCTACACCATGGTGACAGTGTCTCTCAACAGGCTGTGTGGTGACTGTCACTCAACAGGCTGTGTAATGGTCTACACATGGTCTGTCTCAACAGGCTGTGTAATGGTGACTGTCTGTCTACTCACAGGCTGTGTAATGGTGATACTGTGGTCTCAACAGGCTGTGTAATGGTGACTGTCTGTCTACTCAACAGGCTGTGTAATGGTCTGTCTGTCTACTCAACAGGCTGTGTAATGGTGACTGTCTGTCTCAACAGGCTGTGTAATGGTGACTGTCTGCTCAACAGGCTGTGTAATGGTGACTGTCTACTCTACTCAACAGGCTGTGTAATGGTCTGCTCAACAGGCTGTGTAATGGTGACTGTCTACTCAACAGGCTGTGTAATGGTGACTGTCTACTCAACAGGCTGTGTAATGGTGACTGTCTGCTCAACAGGCTGTGTAATGGTGACTGTCTGCTCAACAGCCTGTGTAATGGTGACTGTCTACTTAACAGGCTGTGTAATGGTGACTGTCTGCTCAACAGGCTGTGTAATGGTGACTGTCTACTCAACAGGCTGTGTAATGGTGACTGTCTACTCAACAGGCTGTGTAATGGTGACTGTCTGCTCAACAGGCTGTGTAATGGTGACTGTCTGCTCAACAGGCTGTGTAATGGTGACTGTCTGCTCAACAGGCTGTGTAATGGTGACTGTCTGCTCAACAGGCTGTGTAATGGTGACTGTCTGCTCAACAGGCTGTGTAATGGTGACTGTCTGCTCAACAGGCTGTGTAATGGTGACTGTCTACTCAACAGGCTGTGTAATGGTGACTGTCTACTCAACAGGCTGTGTAATGGTGACTGTCTACTCAACAGGCTGTGTAATGGTGACTGTCTGTCTACTCAACAGGCTGTGTAATGGTGACTGTCTGTCAACAGGCTGACTCAACAGGCTGTGTAATGGTGACTGTCTGTCTACTCAACAGGCTGTGTAATGGTGACTGTCTGCTCAACAGGCTGTGTAATGGTGACTGTCTCAACAGGCTGTGTAATGGTGACTGTCTGTCTACTCAACAGGCTGTGTAATGGTGACTGTCTGCTCAACAGGCTGTGTAATGGTGTCTGTCTACTCACAGGCTGTGTAATGGTGAGGCTCAACAGGCTGTGTAATGGTGACTGTCTGTCTACTCAACAGGCTGTGTAATGGTGACTGTCTGTCTACTCAACAGGCTGTGTAATGGTGACTGTCTACTCAACAGGCTGTGTAATGGTGACTGTCTGTCTACTCAACAGGCTGTGTAATGGTGACTGTCTGTCAACAGGCTGTGTAATGGTGACTGTCTGTCTACTCAACAGGCTGTGTAATGGTGACTGTCTGTCTACTCAACAGGCTGTGTAATGGTGACTGTCTGTCTACTCAACAGGCTGTGTAATGGTGACTGTCTGTCTACTCAACAGGCTGTGTAATGGTGACTGTCTGTCTACTCAACAGGCTGTGTAATGGTGACTGTCTGTCTACTCAACAGGCTGTGTAATGGTGACTGTCTGTCTACTCAACAGGCTGTGTAATGGTGACTGTCTACTCTGTCTACTCAACAGGCTGTGTAATGGTGACTGTCTGTCTACTCAACAGGCTGTGTAATGGTGTGTCTGTCTACTCAACAGGCTGTGTAATGGTGACTGTCTGTCTACTCAACAGGCTGTGTAATGGTGACTGTCTACTCAACAGGCTGTCTACTCAACAGGCTGTGTAATGGTGACTGTCTGTCTACTCAACAGGCTGTGTAATGGTGACTGTCTGTCTACTCAACAGGCTGTGTAATGGTGACTGTCTGTCTACTCAACAGGCTGTGTAATGGTGACTGTCTGTCTACTCAACAGGCTGTGTAATGGTGACTGGTCTGTCTACTCAACAGGCTGTGTAATGGTGACTGTCTGTCTACTCAACAGGCTGTGTAATGGTGACTGTCTGTCTACTCAACAGGCTGTGTAACAGGCTGTGTAATGGTGACTGTCTGTCTACTCAACAGGCTGTGTAATGGTGACTGTCTGTCTACTCAACAGGCTGTGTAATGGTGACTGTCTGTCTACTCAACAGGCTGTGTAATGGTGAGGCTGTGTAATGGTGTCTGTCTACTCAACAGGCTGTGTAATGGTGACTGTCTGTCTACTCAACAGGCTGTGTAATGGTGACTGTCTGTCTACTCAACAGGCTGTGTAATGGTGACTGTCTGTCTACTCAACAGGCTGTGTAATGGTGACTGTCTGTCTACTCTGTGTAATGGTGCTGTCTACTCAACAGGCTGTGTAATGGTGAGGCTCAACAGGCTGTGTAATGGTGACTGTCTGTCTACTCAACAGGCTGTGTAATGGTGACTGTCTGTCTACTCAACAGGCAGGCTGTGTACAGGCTGTGAATGGTGACTGTCTGTCTACTCAACAGGCTGTGTAATGGTGACTGTCTCTCAACAGGCTGTGTAATGGTGACTGTCTACTCAACAGGCTGTGTAATGGTGACTGTCTGTCTACTCAACAGGCTGTGTAATGGTGACTGTCTGTCTACTCAACAGGCTGTGTAATGGTGACTGTCTCAACAGGTGTAATGGTGACTCAACAGGCTGTGTAATGGTGACTGTCTGTCTACTCACAGGCTGTGTAATGGTGAGTCTACTCAACAGGCTGTAATGGTGACTGTCTGTCTACTCAACAGGCTGTGTAATGGTGACTGTCTACTCAACAGGCTGTGTAATGGTGTCTGTCTACTCAACAGGCTGTGTAATGGTGACTGTCTGTCTACTCAACAGGCTGTGTAATGGTGACTGTCTGTCAACAGGCTGTGTAATGGTGACTGTCTGTCTACTCAACAGGCTGTGTAATGGTGTGTCTGTCTACTCAACAGGCTGTGTAATGGTGACTGTCTACTCAACAGGCTGTGTAATGGTGACTGTCTGTCTACTCAACAGGCTGTGTAATGGTGACTGTCTACTCACAGGCTGTGTAATGGTGACTGTGTAATGGTGACTGTCTGTCTACTCAACAGGCTGTGTAATGGTGACTGTCTGTCTACTCAACAGGCTGTGTAATGGTGACTGTCTGTCTACTCAACAGGCTGTGTAATGGTGACTGTCTGTCTACTCAACAGGCTGTGTAATGGTGACTGTCTGTCTACTCAACAGGCTGTGTAATGGTGACTGTCTGTCTACTCAACAGGCTGTGTAATGGTGACTGTCTGTCTACTCAATGATGGTGAACTGAATGACTTAAATGTACATACACACAACCCACTGGGCCACACGGGTTGAATCAACGTTGGTTCCATGTCATTTCAATGAAATTACATTGAACCAATGTGGAATAGACGTAGAATTGACATCTGTGCCCAGTGGGAATGCACTTTCACTGACAGAGTGAATCCCTTTTAAACACTAGGCTAAAATAAATTAAATGTATTACTTATGGAATTACACATCGATGAGATGAAACTGCTGAGGAAATATGAAAGCCTCACCACTTTAAAAGGACAATAAACTGAGAATTAATTGTCAAACATCTCGAGGGACTTTTCTTTCTTTCCACCAATTCCCTTAAAATGCTGTTTCAAGCACTTTCTTTTCATCAGACTGTCTCCAGAAAGAATTAAATAATACATTCTCACGTAGTTGCAAAGCAGTCCATTCATCTACCCTCAGAGCTGCACAGAAATCATCACACAACTATTATGCATCGAACAAAGAATGCTCCTCATCTTATTTCCTGTCCTGACATCTTGGGTCACATTGATCCCAGTGAGGAGGACCGGGACTGTGTTGTTGTGGGATTATAGAGGGTTGTAATGGTGTTGTTATAGAGGATGTATGGTGTTGTTATAGAGGATGTATGGTGTTGTTATAGAGGATGTATGGTGTTGTTATAGAGGCTGTAGGGTGTTTTTGTGGTATTATAGAGGCTGTAGAGTGTTGTTGTGGTATTATAGAGGCTGTAGGGTGTTGTTGTGGTATTATAGAGGCTGTAGAGTGTTGTTGTGGTATTATAGAGGCTGTAGGGTGTTGTTGGGGTATTATAGAGGCTGTTGTTGTTGTGGTATTATAGAGGCTGTAGGGTGTTGTTGTGGTATTATAGAGGCTGTAGGGTGTTGTTGTGGTATTATAGAGGCTGTAGGGTGTTGTTATAGAGACTGCATGGTGTTGTTGGGGTATTATAGAGGCTGTAGGGTGTTGTTGTGGTATTATAGAGGCTGTAGGGTGTTGTTGTGGTATTATAGAAGCTGTAGGGTGTTGTTATAGAGACTGCATGGTGTTGTTGGGGTATTATAGAGGCTGTATGGTGTGTGACTGAAAGCTGTAGGTCTATAGGACAGCCAGCTCAGAGAATGATGCAGAGCCTGACACTCTGTGTTTCTCAAAATGAATACTACCGCTCTCCGAGCACGCACGCCGTGCTCCGAGCAAACTGGAGCATGGGAGAGTCAGAGTATGGGTTTAAATCAAAGTATGTGAAATGAAGCTTCTGGAATGCAGTACTCCGTTTGGACATATTTTAAAGCATCGATGCAAGCTTCAATGGAAAGTAGGCACAGAAAGATGACGCAACCACCTAAAGAAATTACGCCAATATTTATTGAAATCAATGGCGGCCATTATTTGAGTGTGAGAAAATAAACTTCAACTTCGGAATGAAACGTTGCCCATTCACATCTCACATGTTGCCTGACTACAATATGTTATCTTGATACGTTAATAATACATACATGCTGGGTTCATTTTGGC
The DNA here is from genome assembly GCF_018296145.1 of Oncorhynchus tshawytscha. Taxonomy (NCBI): domain Eukaryota; kingdom Metazoa; phylum Chordata; class Actinopteri; order Salmoniformes; family Salmonidae; genus Oncorhynchus; species Oncorhynchus tshawytscha. Next base: position 24,661 of record NW_024609435.1, read on the forward strand.
ATGTATACCTGCCTACAATACCCACTGTAGTGTGCGTAGATCGCAAGCCCATAGCAAGTCAATAGGGCTAACTGGCTTGGCTAGCTACTACTGTTCGCTACTACTGTTAGCTGCTACTGTTAGCTACTACTGTTAGCTGCTACTGTTAGCTGCTACTGTTAGCTGCTACTGTTAGCTGCTACTGTTAGCTGCTACTGTTAGCTGCTACTGTTCGCTACTACTGTTAGCTGCTACTGTTAGCTGCTACTGTTAGCTGCTACTGTTAGCTGCTACTGTTAGCTGCTACTGTTCGCTACTACTGTTAGCTACTACTGTTAGCTACTACTGTTAGCTGCTACTGTTAGCTGCTACTGTTAGCTACTACTGTTAGCTAGCCACAAAGAATTGACATCTACCTTGCATAACATTATTTGAAGTCATTTTTTCCTGTTAAACTATCTGGTTAGCTATATTATTACGCTTCACATATACGTAGCCAGCTGATAGATATGAAGGAACGAAGATCCTCTGAGATAGCAGCAGGAGAGTGTGAAACACGGTAGTATGCATATTGAGAAATACCCCATGTCATGCTTTGAAAGTCAAATGTCTTGTACATCTAGAGGTTGCTTGTCTTTGCAGGTGTGTTGACGATGTCTAGTTAGGTTTAGGGTTGAGGATTAGGAGTAGTTTAAATGAAAATAAACTCCTGCAAACTATGCTTGTTTCACTTTTGTAAAAACACAAACATTAACACCTTATGGTGATACTGTGTAAGCAGAACCAGGTGTGGTAGGTTCCTCCATCATTCTTACCGGAGCTGAGTTGTCTCTCTTCCCTCTGGATCGTACCATGCGTCCCAGTACCTCCACCCCGTCTATACTGATGTTGCCAGCTGCATTGATGGGCTTTCCTCCCACTACCTTACAGTCAACCACCACCCTGGCTGTGGTCTTACTGATCGCCATGTGGAGCTGTGGGGAGAGGAGATGGAACACCATGTTTTAAACAGACTGACACAAACCACAGTATTATCAGTCTGTGGGGAGAGGAGATGGAACACTGTGTTTTAAACCTACTGACACAAACCACAGTATTATCAGTCTGTGGGGAGAGGAGATGGAACACTGTGTTTTAAACCTACTGACACAAACCACAGTATTATCAGTCTGTGGGGAGAGGAGATGGAACACCTGTTTTAAACACTGACACAAACCACAGTATTATCAGTCTGTGGGGAGAGGAGATGGAACACCTGTTTTAAACAGACTGACACAAACCACAGTATTATCAGTCTGTGGGGAGAGGAGATGGAACACTGTGTTTTAAACAGACTGACACAAACCACAGTATTATCAGTCTGTGGGGAGAGGAGATGGAACACCTGTTTTAAACATACTGACACAAACCACAGTATTATCAGACACACTTTAACTAAAGTATATTTCATACAAAACCTACGTACATGCTTCATAAATCAAGCAAGCATACTGTATAAGGGTCCTATAACGGATCCTTGGATGTGGTGCTTTGCCGAATATGGTATAACTATCATCCAGAGAATAAATGCTGTCTCCTAACAGTCAGTCATTGGACAATATAGCAGGCGTATCAAGTCCTCAGCACTTTCATTAAAATAAACAGTAGTCCGTTGTATTAACTCAAAGTCTACAGTTATCTGTTGTAAAAGTAACAGTGAAATGCAACTCTGACTCATTCTCTGGCTTCAAAGTCCAGGTCCAAACTCTGGCGGTAGTTCAATGGTAAATCCGTCCGTAGCTGTACTCCATCTAGTCACAACCCTATCAATTGGCTGTGAGCGGGGCCAACCAATGAGAACTATTGCCCGTAATAAACAGTAAAGGTGTAATGTCCATTTTGAGTGAAATCTCTGGGTTGAGTCACCTTAAACCATTGTTCAAGAAATTGTTTCTCAAGAAATACACCACGAGTCAAAAGTTTTAGAACACCTACTCGTTCAAGGGTGAAGACATCAAAACTATGAAATAACACATATTGAATCATGTAGGAACCAAAAAAAAGTGTAACCCGCAAAAAAGTGTTAAACAAGCGGGTTGAGAGAATGCCAAGAGTGTGCAAAGCTGTCATCAAGGCAAAGGGTGGCTATTTGAAGAATCTCAAATCTCAAATATATTTTGATTTGTTTAACACTTTTTTGGTTACAACATGATTCCATATGTGTTATTTCATAGTTTTGATGTCTTCACTATTATTCTTCAATGTAGAAAATTGTAAAAAAATAAAGAAAAACTGTCACGCCCTGACCTGAGTATTCTTTGTTTTCTTTATTTGGTTAGGTCAGGGGGTGACATAGGTGATGAATGTGTTTTTCTACTGTCTAGGGGTCTTGTAGGTTTATGGGGTTGTTTATCATCTAGGTGTTTATATATGTCTATGGTTGCCTAGATTGGTTCTCAATTAGAGGCAGGTGTTTATCGTTGTCTCTGATTGGGAACCATATTTAGGCAGCCATCTTTTTTGGGGGGTATTTCATAGGTTATTGTCTATGTCTAGTTGCCTGTGTCTGCACTGTTTGTAGTATAGCGGCACGTTTGTTTAGTGTCCGCCTTCATTAAAATATAATATGTATTCAATTCACGCTGCGCCTTGGTCTCCTCCATACGAAGAACGTGACAAAAACCCTTGAATGAGTAGGTGTTGTAAAACTTTTGACCGGTAGTGTATCTCGTACAATGACTTCAAGATTTACCTGCCATGTGCAACTATCAACTTTCTCCTTGTCACAATGTACTGTAGCAATTCACAATAAATCACAGGTTTCCCAGACAGGCTACTCTGCTGTCCAGGGGTACAAAGCGGAGTTACAACCGTAAGTCTGTCAGGTGAGAGAATTGCAATCATAATGACCACGCCCCTAATAGTACCCTATTCCCTAAATAATGCCCTACTTTTGACCACTACCCAAATGAGCCCTGGTCAAAAGTAGTGCACTACACAGGGAATAGGGTGCAATTTGAGATGTAAGCAATAACATTTCCATGGAAACAGTACATCTCAGCTCCCACAGTAACAAGGCGAGGCTAATCTGAAGTTAGACAGAGTTGATATTTGTGCGTCGGAAACAGAATCCATTTGGCCGGTCTGTGACGTGTGTAATACTCTATACGCTCGTTTTAATGGGTTCTCGGAGTGAAACTATTTTCTCCAGTTCACTAGGTCTGGTTGTGTTTATACATGTCAGAGACTGTCAACGCCTAGCTGCCTGCCTGCCTGTGTTATATGGTTGGATCCAGGGGTTCAGTTCCAAATGGCACCCTATGCCCAATATAGTGCACTACTTCTGACCAGAGCCCATTACAATGTAATAGGGAATAGGGTGCCATTTGGGACACTACCCCAGGACTACTGTTGTGGGTTTAGAGACACACTTAACCCAACACACAGACAGCATATCAACCTCCTTCTCAGCTAAAGACAATTACAAGACAAAGAACCATTTTTCAAACCACCAATTGCCTGAACAAAAAAAAAATGTTTTGTCCGAACAACAAAAAGTTCAACAGTCTTCTAACGACCACTGTATCCACAAGGCCTGGGATGCATCTGAAACAGTACCATATTCCCTATTTAGTGCACTGCTTTTGACCAGAGCAAATGAGGCTCTACATAGGGAACAGGGTGCTCATTTGGGACAAAGCCCATTAATCAAACAGTGTTTATTCACAGTCTGACCAGCGTCATGGGGACAGTATCTCTGCTGTGGATGTGTCTGTATGTCTGTCTGAGAGTGACTATGAATAGGGAGGGTAGTTTAAGGGATGAACCCCATGGCCTTGATGATGATATTCAGGACAGGGACGGAGGGGACGGTGAAGAGAGGAGAATAAGAAGTAGAGAGGAGAGGAGAGATAGGAAAAGAGGAGAGGAGAGACACACACACACACACACTCAGTCCCGCGGGTCAGATGGGTCCTCTGATCAATTGTGTTATAATTCGAGTGCCAACATGATGTATTAGCCTATTTCATCCAGCGCGCTAGCTGTGTTTTTAATGCGAACGGCAAGTGTCACTGACATCCCCTCCGTTCCTCCTCGCTCCTCGCTGCTGCAATATGCAGCGCTTCATTTGTTTGCTTGCTTTTTCCATTTGAGATATCCCTGTTTTTCATCTCTGGGTTTCTAACCGTGTGTGGACTGATGGGGTTTTCTATTACAGCAGATAGGCAGAGTGCATTTCGCATCCTCTTACAAAACAGCCTTCTCCACTTTATGGGACTGACAATGACTCACAGAGGTAATAAAACAGGAAACCGATGGAGTACAGTACGGTATCACTTCAGAGTGGTAGAAAACAATATGATTCATTAGACTTCTTCAGTACGGTATCACTTCAGAGTGGTAGAAAACAATATGATTCATTAGACTTCTTCAGTACGGTATCACTTCAGAGTGGTAGAAAACAATATCCTTCATTAGACTTCTTCAGTACGGTATCACTTCAGAGTGGTAGAAAACAATATCCTTCATTAGACTTCTTTAGTACGGTATCACTTCAGAGTGGTAGAAAACAATATCCTTCATTAGACTTCTTCAGTACGGTATCACTTCAGAGTGGTAGAAAACAATATGATTCATTAGACTTCTTCAGTACGGTATCACTTCAGAGTGGTAGAAAACAATACGCTTCATTAGACTTCTTCAGTACGGTATCACTTCAGAGTGGTAGAAAACAATACGCTTCATTAGACTTCTTCAGTACGGTATCACTTCAGAGTGGTAGAAAGCAATATCCTTCATTAGACTTCTTCAGTACGGTATCACTTCAGAGTGGTAGAAAACAATACACTTCAGTAGACTTCTTCAGTACGGTATCACTTCAGAGTGGTAGAAAACTATATCCTTCATTAGACTTCTTCAGTATGGTATCACTTCAGAGTGGTAGAAAACAATATGATTCATTAGACTTCTTCAGTACGGTATCACTTCAGAGTGGTAGAAAACAATACGCTTCAGTAGACTTCTTGTCTTAGAGACTAAATACAGAGTCCAATATGAGAATCCCATCCATTCATCAACGGTGGCGTAGTTTTATTTCAACTTCCATCGCTTAAATGATTCTGCCTCAGCTAGTTTTATTGGATAATACCTCAACTATGTGAGATGTAAACTAGCCATGCTTTACTGTAATGTATGCTGGTATTAAAAGCTGTTGTATCAGCAGACTCCATCTCAAAGTATTCTAAACATTGCCACCTTGAAACCAAATGTTCTAGAAGAGAAATGCATGAAGGAGAGAGTTCTGAATCAGCACATTTCCTTACACCCCCCCCATTAGCCATTTAGGAGGATATGGAATACTTTAGCTGTTACCATGATACCAATTGGACCCCCCACCCCCACCCCCACCCTACAATACTTAAAGGTGCAATCTGCAATAGTTACTGCTGTTCAAAGGTCATTTGAAAAGTCCTTGCCTCCATATCTTACATCTCCGTATTTGAGAGGGGTTGCTTATTGTACATTCTTCCAGTCCCATCCCTAACATTTATAGCAAAAGTGTCAGAGCCGCCATTAAAGTTGGCTGAGAACTGAATTACTGATTACCCCTTTAAGTAAGGGCTGAGTTATACAATCTGCAGAAATCCCTAATAACCTTATTTCCTCAGACACGCGTTATCAGAGAGAGGGAGACAGAGAGAGACAGAGACATTGAGAGACAGAGACAGAGAGAGACAGAGACAGAGAGAAAGACAGAGAGAGACAGAGAGAGACAGAAACATACAGAGACAGAGAGAGACAGAGAGAAAGACAGAGAGAGAGAGAGACAGAGACATAGAGAGACAGAGACAGAGAGAGACAGAGAGAAAGACAGAGAGAGAGAGAGAGAGAGAGACAGAGACATAGAGAGACAGAGACAGAGAGAGAGACCGAGAGAAAGATAGAGAGAGAGAGAGAGACAGAGACAGAGAGAGACAGATAGACACAGAGAGAGACACAGAGAGACAGAGACAGACACACACACACAGAGAGAGTAACTTTTGTGTGTAATGTGTAATGTTTACTGTCACATTTTTTATTGTTCATTTCACTTTTGTTTATTATCTATTTCACTTGATTTGACAATGTTCCCATGAAAATAAAGCTCTTTGAATTGAATTGAATCGAGACAGAGAAAGAGAGACAGAGACAGAGAGAGAGAGAGAAAAAGAGTGAGAGAGAAACAGAGAGAGGGCTTTGTTTAAAAACTGTAATAACTACCCAGGACAGTATTTCTGGGGTCAGCAATATTCAGAGTGGCAATTCTCTGTTCCAGTGGATTTAGATTGTGTAAATGAGTTTCAGATGGAGGGAAGGCAGGCAGATAAACACTAAGACCCTGGCTGCCTTGACTTACCAGCCACAGCAGCAGACTGAGAAATGTGGTCCCTAATACCAGTTACCAAATCAAACATTACATAGACCAATGCCTCTGCCTCAGAAACACTGGGAGACTGAACAAAGCATTCTTATGCTAATAAACTAGAAACGAGAAGCTAGTAACCCACATAATACAGAAATAAAATCACAATGTCACAGACACTCAGGACATCACGTCATCCCCTATACGAATACTGCATACCGCTGAGCCCTGCATACCGCTGAGCCCTGCATACTGCTGAGCCCTGCATACCGCTGAGCCCTGCATACCGCTGAGCCCTGCATACCGCTGAGCCTTGCATACCGCTGAGCCCTGCATACCGCTGAGCCCTGCATACCGCTGAGCCCTGCATACCGCTGAGCCCTGCATACTGCTGAGCCCTGCATACCGCTGAGCCCTGCATGGGAGGATAGATATCACAGTTCAGTCTGTTACATTACTGTAGTCTGGATATAACATCACTCTCAGATAGATATCACAGTTCAGTCTGTTATATAACATCAACCTCAGGTAGATATCACAGTTCAGTCTGTTACATTACTGTAGTCTGGATATAACATCACTCTCAGGTAGATATCACAGTTCAGTCTGTTACATAACATCACTCTCAGATAGATATCACAGTTCAGTCTGTTACATAACATCACTCTCAAATAGATATCACAGTTCACATTACTGTAGTCTGGATATAACATCACCCTCAGATAGATATCACAGTTCAGTCTGTTACATTACTGTAGTCTGGATATAACATCACCCTCAGATAGATATCACAGTTCAGTCTGTTACATTACTGTAGTCTGGATATAACATCACTCTCAGATAGATATCACAGTTCAGTCTGTTACATAACATCACTCTCAGATAGATATCACAGTTCAGTCTGTTACATAACATCACTCTCAGATAGATATCACAGTTCAGTCTGTTACATAACATCACTCTCAGATAGATATCACAGTTCAGTCTGTTACATAAATTCACTCTCAGATAGATATCACAGTTCAGTCTGTTACATTACTGTAGTCTGGATATAACATCACCCTCAGGTAGATATCACAGTTCAGTCTGTTACATAACATCACTCTCAGATAGATATCACAGTTCAGTCTGTTACATTACTGTAGTCTGGATATAACATCACCCTCAGGTAGATATCACAGTTCAGTCTGTTACATAACATCACTCTCAGATAGATATCACAGTTCAGTCTGTTACATTACTGTAGTCTGGATATAACATCACCCTCAGGTAGATATCACAGTTCAGTCTGTTACATAACATCACTCTCAGATAGATATCACAGTCCAGTCTGTTATATAACATCCCCCTCAGGTAGATATCACAGTTCAGTCTGTTACATAACATCACCCTCAGGTAGATATCACAGTTCAGTCTGTTACATAACATCACCCTCAGGTAGATATCACAGTTCAGTCTGTTACATAACATCCCCCTCAGGTAGAGATCACAGTTCAGTCTGTTATATAACATCACCCTCAGGTAGATATCACAGTAGATATCACAGAGACCGTGTGTGTTGGGTGAACAGCATTACAACCAGATACTGTATGTACTGCAGGGAGGCAGACAGCCTCTGAACACATTAACACTATAACCAGATATGTACTGCAGGGAGGCAGACAGCCTCTGAACACTATAACCAGATATGTACTGCAGGGAGGCAGACAGCCTCTGAACACTATAACCAGATATGTACTGCAGGGAGGCAGACAGCCTCTGAACACTATAACCAGATATGTACTGCGGGGAGGCAGACAGCCTCTGAACACATTAACACTATAACCAGATATGTACTGCAGGGAGGCAGACAGTCTCTGAACACATTAACACTATAACCAGATATGTACTGCAGGGAGGCAGACAGCCTCTGAACACATTAACACTATAACCAGATATGTACTGCAGGGAGGCAGACAGCCTCTGAACACTATAACCAGATATGTACTGCAGGGAGGCAGACAGCCTCTGAACACTATAACCAGATATGTACTGCGGGGAGGCAGACAGCCTCTGAACACATTAACACTATAACCAGATATGTACTGCAGGGAGGCAGACAGCCTCTGAACACATTAACACTATAACCAGATATGTACTGCAGGGAGGCAGACAGCCTCTGAACACATTAACACTATAACCAGATATGTACTGCAGGGAGGCAGACAGCCTCTGAACACATTAACACTATAACCAGATATGTACTGCAGGGAGGCAGACAGTCTCTGAACACAATAACACTATAACCAGATATGTACTGCAGGGAGGCAGACAGCCTCTGAACACCAGATATGTACTGCAGGGAGGCAGACAGTCTCTGAACACATGAACACTATAACCAGATATGTACTGCAGGGAGGCAGACAGTCTCTGAACACATTAACACTATAACCAGATATGTACTGCAGGGAGGCAGACAGTCTCTGAACACATTAACACTATAACCAGACACAGTTGAGGTCGGAAGTTTGCATAAACTTAGGTTGGAGTCATTAAAACTTGTTTATCAACCGCTCCACAAATGTCTTGTTAACAAACTATAGTTTTGTCAAGTCGGTTAGGACATCTACATTCTGCATGACACAAGTATTTTTTTTACAACAATTGTTTACAGACAGATTACTTCACTTATAATTCAGTGTATCACAATTCCAGTGGGTCAGAAGTTCCAATTCCAGTGGGTACATACACTAAGTTGACTGTGCCTTTAAACAGCTTGGAAAATTCCAGAAAATGATGTCATGGCTTTAGAAGCTTCTGATAGGCTAATTGACATAATTTGAGTCAATTGGAGGTGTACCTGTGGATTTATTTCAAAGCCTACCTTCAAACTCAGTGCCTCTTTGCTTGACATCATGGGAAAATCAAAAGAAATCAGCCAAGACCTCAGAAAAACAATTGTAGAAGCTTGAAGAAGGCTACCTGAAACGTTTGACACAAATTAAACAATTTAAAGGCAATGCTTCCAAATACTAATTGAGTGCATGTTAACTTCTGACCCACTGGGAATGTGATGCAAGAAATAAAAGCAGAAGTAAATCATTCTCTCTACTATTATTCTGACATTTCACATTCTTAAAATTAAGTGGTGATCCTAACTGACCTAAAACAGGGAATTTTTACTTGGATTAAATGTCAGGAATTGCGAAAAAACTGAGTTTAAATGTATTTGGCTAAGGTGTATGTAAACTTCCGACTTCAACTGTATGTACTTCATTGACCTGTCAAAGGTGTTCGACACTGTTGATCATTGGGATATATACAGCCTGTCAATGGTTTATAGGCCTGGGATATATACAGCCTGTTAATGGTTTATAGGCCTGGGATATATACAGCCTGTTAATGGTTTATAGGCCTGGGATATATACAGCCTGTTAATGGTTTATAGGCCTGGGATATATACAGCCTGTCAATGGTTTATAGGCCTGGGATATATACAGCCTGTTAATGGTTTATAGGCCTGGGATATATACAGCCTGTTAATGGTTTATAGGCCTGGGATATATACAGCCTGTCAATGGTTTATAGGCCTGGGATATATACAGCCTGTTAATGGTTTATAGGCCTGGGATATATACAGCCTGTCAATGGTTTATAGGCCTGGGATATATACAGCCTGTTAATGGTTTATAGGCCTGGGATATATACAGCCTGTTTATAGGCCTGGGATATATACAGCCTGTCAATGGTTTATAGGCCTGGGATATATACAGCCTGTTAATGGTTTATAGGCCTGGGATATATACAGCCTGTTTATAGGCCTGGGATATATACAGCCTGTCAATGGTTTATAGGCCTGGGATATATACAGCCTGTTAATGGTTTATAGGCCTGGGATATATACAGCCTGTTAATGGTTTATAGGCCTGGGATATATACAGCCTGTTTATAGGCCTGGGATATATACAGCCTGTTAATGGTTTATAGGCCTGGGATATATACAGCCTGTTAATGGTTTATAGGCCTGGGATATATACAGCCTGTTAATGGTTTATAGGCCTGGGATATATACAGCCTGTTTATAGGCCTGGGATATATACAGCCTGTCAATGGTTTATAGGCCTGGGATATATACAGCCTGTTTATAGGCCTGGGATATATACAGCCTGTTAATGGTTTATAGGCCTGGGATATATACAGCCTGTTTATAGGCCTGGGATATATACAGCCTGTTAATGGTTTATAGGCCTGGGATATATACAGCCTGTTAATGGTTTATAGGCCTGGGATATATACAGCCTGTTAATGGTTTATAGGCCTGGGATATATACAGCCTGTTTATAGGCCTGGGATATATACAGCCTGTTAATGGTTTATAGGCCTGGGATATATACAGCCTGTTAATGTTTTATAGGCCTGGGATATATACAGCCTGTTAATGGTTTATAGGCCTGGGATATATACAGCCTGTTAATGGTTTATAGGCCTGGGATATATACAGCCTGTTAATGGTTTATAGGCCTGGGATATATACAGCCTGTTTATAGGCCTGGGATATATACAGCCTGTCAATGGTTTATAGGCCTGGGATATATACAGCCTGTTAATGTTTTATAGGCCTGGGATATATACAGCCTGTTAATGGTTTATAGGCCTGGGATATATACAGCCTGTTAATGGTTTATAGGCCTGGGATATATACAGCCTGTTAATGGTTTATAGGCCTGGGATATATACAGCCTGTTTATAGGCCTGGGATATATACAGCCTGTTAATGGTTTATAGGCCTGGGATATATACAGCCTGTTAATGGCTTATAGGCCTGGGATATATACAGCCTGTTAATGGTTTATAGGCCTGGGATATATACAGCCTGTTAATGGTTTATAGGCCTGGGATATATACAGCCTGTTAATGGTTTATAGGCCTGGGATATATACAGCCTGTTAATGGTTTATAGGCCTGGGATATATACAGCCTGTTAATGGTTTATAGGCCTGGGATATATACAGCCTGTTAATGGTTTATAGGCCTGGGATATATACAGCCTGTTAATGGTTTATAGGCCTGGGATATATACAGCCTGTTTATAGGCCTGGGATATATACAGCCTGTTAATGGTTTATAGGCCTGGGATATATACAGCCTGTTTATAGGCCTGGGATATATACAGCCTGTCAATGGTTTATAGGCCTGGGATATATACAGCCTGTTAATGGTTTATAGGCCTGGGATATATACAGCCTGTTAATGGCTTATAGGCCTGGGATATATACAGCCTGTTAATGTTTTATAGGCCTGGGATATATACAGCCTGTTAATGGTTTATAGGCCTGGGATATATACAGCCTGTTAATGGTTTATAGGCCTGGGATATATACAGCCTGTTAATGGTTTATAGGCCTGGGATATATACAGCCTGTTAATGGTTTATAGGCCTGGGATATATACAGCCTGTTTATAGGCCTGGGATATATACAGCCTGTTTATAGGCCTGGGATATATACAGCCTGTTAATGGCTTATAGGCCTGGGATATATACAGCCTGTTAATGGTTTATAGGCCTGGGATATATACAGCCTGTCAATGGTTTATAGGCCTGGGATATATACAGCCTGTTTATAGGCCTGGGATATATACAGCCTGTTAATGGTTTATAGGCCTGGGATATATACAGCCTGTTAATGTTTTATAGGCCTGGGATATATACAGCCTGTTAAAGGTTTCAGAATTATCTTAGCAGAAGAACTTAGGCTGTCTTAACAGATGAGGTTAAATCTGAATTATTTTAGCAACAGAACTCAGGCCATCTTAACAGATGGGGTTAAATCTGAATTATCTTAGCAACAGAACTCAGGCCATCTTAACAGATGGGGTTAAATCTGAATTATTTTAGCGATAGAACTCAGGCCATTTTAACAGATGGGGTTAAATCTGAATTATTTTAGCGATAGAACTCTGGCCATCTTAACAGATGGGGTTAAATCTGAATTATTTTAGCGATAGAACTCAGGCCATCTTAACAGATGAGGTTAAATCTGAATTATCTTAGCAACAGAACTCAGGCCATCTTAACAGATGGGGTTAAATCTGAATTATTTTAGCGATAGAACTCAGGTCATTTTAACAGATGGGGTTAAATCTGAATTATCTTAGCAGCAGAACTCAGGCCGTTTTAACAGTTGTTCTTCAGGGTTCTATTTTAGGTCCATTATTGTTCACCTATATTAATGACATAGGAAACACTGTTAATACTTGTAACATTCATCTCTATGCAGATGACACAGTTTTGTATTCCTGTGCCACCTCAGTGCAGAAGGCCATTCGTGAACTTCAGCATGACTTTGATTCAATTCAGAAATCCCTTACAGATCTTAAATGAGTTAAATTCAAGTAAGACCAAGCCCCTGCTGTTCTCTAGGTCACCAAATGTTGACCCTGAGGACCTGCATATGGGCTCTATAAATGGAGCCCAAATTGAGCTTGTTTCTCAATATAAAGTACCTGGGTGTCTGGATTGATGACAAGTTGTACTCCGTAACGCATTTAGAAAATCTGACTAAGAAGCTAAGATCCAAGATAGTAACATTTTTTTTCTAACAAAATAAATCAATTAATCATGAAAATAGGAGAAAAATTCTCCCTGTATTGGATTCTGGTGATGTTGTTTACATGCATGAGGCACAACCTCTGTTTTAAAACCTGTGGACGCCGTCTACCATTCAGCAATACATTTTATCACAGGGGACCATTTTAGGACCCGTCTGGACCAAATGTAGTCTGTATAAAATGTGCAGTTGATCTCTCTGTCTGTAAGAAGAGAGCTGCATTCTCTTTGATTTATTTACAAAGCAGTCTGACAGAAACTCCCTAGGACCCGTCAAAGAAGTCTGTATAAAAATGCAGTTGATCTCCCTGTAAGAAGAGAGCTGCATTCTTCTTTGGATTTATTTCATTCATTAAGTTAAGAATCCTCAGGTACCAAACCTGTTGTCAGGAACAGATAACACTAGAGATCCCTTCAGTCTCCATAGATTTGGGAAAATCTGCATTTAGCACTTTTTTTTGCCACTCATTTGTGGAACAATCTGCAGAGTTCAAGATACAGTTTTTATTTGTTATTATTAGTATTAGTTTACCTTTATTTAACCAGGCAAGTCAGTTAAGAACAAATTCTTATTTTCAATGACGGCCTAGGAACAGTGGGTTAACTGCCTGTTCAGGGGCAGAACGACAGATTTGTACCTTGTCAGCTCGGGGATTTGAACTTGCAACCTTTTGGTTACTAGTCCAACGCTCTAACCACTAGGCTACCCTGCCGCCTCTACACTCTAACCACTAGGCTACCCTGCCGCCTCTACACTCTAACCACTAGGCTACCCTGCCGCCCCAGTTACATGTGCTGGTGCCACTCAGACAGTTTCCATTATTAACTGAGGACCTTGAATGTGAATGCTTTTATTTTGTTATTGTGTGCTGAATTCTGTTGTTTTATACACGTGTATGATTTATTATTCTGTTTTTATTGTAATGTATACAGGGCTCTCTTGTAAAATATATTTTTAATCTCAATGTGACTCCCTGTTTAAATAAAGGTTAAATAAAATACAACATTAAAATAAAATACATTAACACTATAACCAGATATACACTGCAGGATCAGGGTCAGGGTTACATTAAGACTCAGAACAGCCAGGCACATAATGCCTATGAGAAGAGAGTCTGATGGACGGCCCTCAGACTCTCTTTGACTGCTGCAAGAAAAGTGTGTGTGTGTGTGTGTGTGTGTGTGTGTGTGTGTGTGTGTGTGTGTGTGTGTCTGTCTGTCTGTGTGTCTGTGTGTGTGTGTGTGTGTGTGTGTGTGTGTGTGTGTGTGTGTGTGTGTGTGTGTGTGTGTGTGTGCTCTCTCTTTGACTACTGTGATGGAGGAGGGGTTGGGTTGTATCTCCATTCATTCTCTGGGATCATTCTCTGACATGACTTCTACTAAATTCTCTATTTGAGAAGTCGGCATGCAACATCTTTATTAGACAGATGGAGGGCCTGAAGTTTTAGGGTACATCCCAAATGGCACCCTATTCCCTATATAGTGCACTACTTTAGACCAGAGGCCATGGATGATCTAGGGGAAGAACTAGGCTGCTGACCTTGTGGAAACTGCCATAGAACATCTTCTTGATGTCAGGCTCGTCAAAAGTGACTGTCTGGAAGTCTCCCTTGTAGTCGTAGTTGAAGAACGTCAGAGTCTTCCCACCATCTGACAGAGACAGAAACAGAGACAGACAGAAACAGAGACAGAGACAGAGACAGAAACAGAGACAGGCAGACAGAGACAGAGACAGAGACAGAAACAGAGACAGGCAGACAGACAGAGAATTAGGGACAGTACATTCTACACAAACCCACAAGCCCACATCCCAGAGTCCTCTGCCTTGGTCTTCTGTTCTGTGTGTTCAGTCTATGTCTCTCTCACACAATAGCTGGAAACTAGCCCTGCAGCCCACACACTTTTGTAAACCACAGACCTCAATTGCAGAGTATGTGATATGCAGGTTAACCTTAACCCTCATTCAAACCACAGGGCCAGGGTTCAGGAAGTGATGAGGAACAGACTGTACGTACTGTCCAGGATGACCCCAACCAGGGGTTCATTGTCTTTGTTGAGGATCTCCCACAATGCAAAGGGCTCCTGGGGGGTGTCTGGTAGCAGGCGGAACAGGAAGGTGATGGTGTAGTCAGAGGGCAAACCTTCTGGGTGGAGGTACCTGAGACAGACAGACAGACAGACAGACAGACAGACAGACAGACAGACAGACAGACAGACAGACAGACAGACAGACAGACAGACAGACAGACAGACAGACAGGGTTACTTAACTGGCAGACAGATAATGTGAATGGTTCAAGATGGCGGTTGGCAAATCCTATGCCTACACTGTAATGGGAAACTGTAATTCAAACAGTCGTTTCAGTGTAACCCTAAGCCTAAACCTTTCCAGTCTAACCCTAACCCTCTCCAGTCTAACCCTAACCCTCTCCAGTCTAACCCTAACCCTCTCCAGTCTAACCCTAAACCTTTCCAGTGTAATCCTAACCCTCTCCAGTCTAACCCTAACCCTCTCCAGTCTAACCCTAACCCTTTCCAGTCTAACCCTAACCCTCTCCAGTCTAACCCTAACCCTCTCCAGTCTAATCCTAACCCTCTCCAGTCTAACCCTAACCCTCTCCAGTCTAATCCTAACCCTCTCCAGTCTAATCCTAACCCTCTCCAGTGTAACCCTAACCTTAACCCTCTCCAATCAGGAATTCCTGATGTCTGATACAGACTAATGGGAAGTCCTGATACCTGATGCAGACTAATGGGAAGTCCTGATACCTGATACAGACTAATGGGAAGTCCTGATACCTGATACAGACTAATGGGAAGTCCTGATACCTGATACAGACTAATGGGAAGTCCTGATACCTGATACTGACTAATGGGAAGTCCTGATACCTGATACAGACTAATGGGAAGTCCTGATACCTGATGCAGAGTAATGGGAAGTCCTGATACCTGATATCTGATACAGAGTAATGGGAAGTCCTGATACCTGATGCAGAGTAATGGGAAGTCCTGATATCTGATGCAGAGTAATGGGAAGTCCTGATACCTGATGCAGAGTAATGGGAAGTCCTGATACCTGATGCAGACTAATGGGGGAAGTCCTGATACCTGATATCTGATACAGAGTAATGGGAAGTCCTGATACCTGATGCAGAGTAATGGGAAGTCCTGATATCTGATGCAGAGTAATGGGAAGTCCTGATATCTGATATCTGATACAGAGTAATGGGAAGTCCTGATACCTGATGCAGAGTAATGGGAAGTCCTGATACCTGATATCTGATACAGAGTAATGGGAAGTCCTGATACCTGATGCAGAGTAATGGGAAGTCCTGATACCTGATGCAGAGTAATGGGAAGTCCTGATACCTGATATCTGATACAGAGTAATGGGAAGTCCTGATACCTGATGCAGAGTAATGGGAAGTCCTGATATCTGATGCAGAGTAATGGGAAGTCCTGATATCTGATATCTGATGCAGAGTAATGGGAAGTCCTGATACCTGATACAGACTAATGGGAAGTCCTGATATCTGATGCAGAGTAATGGGAAGTCCTGATATCTGATGCAGAGTAATGGGAAGTCCTGATACCTGATGCAGAGTAATGGGAAGTCCTGATACCTGATACCTGATGCAGAGTAATGGGAAGTCCTGATACCTGATACCTGATGCAGAGTAATGGGAAGTCCTGATATCTGATACAGAGTAATGGGAAGTCCTGATATCTGATACAGAGTAATGGGAAGTCCTGATATCTGATACCTGATGCAGAGTAATGGGAAGTCCTGATACCTGATACCTGATGCAGAGTAATGGGAAGTCCTGATACCTGATGCAGAGTAATGGGAAGTCCTGATATCTGATACCTGATGCAGAGTAATGGGAAGTCCTGATATCTGATACCTGATGCAGAGTAATGGGAAGTCCTGATACCTGATGCAGAGTAATGGGAAGTCCTGATACCTGATGCAGATTAATGGGAAGTCCTGATATCTGATACCTGATGCAGATTAATGGGAAGTCCTGATACCTGATGCAGAGTAAAGGGAAGTCCTGATATCTGATACCTGATGCAGATTAATGGGAAGTCCTGATATCTGATACCTGATGCAGAGTAATGGGAAGTCCTGATACCTGATGCAGAGTAATGGGAAGTCCTGAAACCTGATACCTGATGCAGAGTAATGGGAAGTCCTGAAACCTGATACCTGATGCAGAGTAATGGGAAGTCCTGATATCTGATACCTGATGCAGATTAATGGGAAGTCCTGATACCTGATACCTGATGCAGAGTAATGGGAAGTCCTGAAACCTGATACCTGATGCAGAGTAATGGGAAGTCCTGATATCTGATGCAGAGTAATGGGAAGTCCTGATACCTGATGCAGATTAATGGGAAGTCCTGATATCTGATATCTGATGCAGAGTAATGGGAAGTCCTGATACCTGATGCAGAGTAATGGGAAGTCCTGATATCTGATATCTGATGCAGAGTAATGGGAAGTCCTGATACCTGATGCAGAGTAATGGGAAGTCCTGATACCTGATGCAGAGTAATGGGAAGTCCTGATATCTGATACCTGATGCAGATTAATGGGAAGTCCTGATACCTGATACCTGATGCAGAGTAATGGGAAGTCCTGAAACCTGATACCTGATACAGAGTAATGGGAAGTTCATTTGACTGACTTATCTTACCTTCACACAACAAATGCCATAACGGCCCTTCTGATTACATTATATACTATATACATTATCTAGTATGTGACTGGGTGATGCTTGGATATGGGCCGTGGTGTTTGCAGGTCACCCTGAAGACATCATTTAGAGGTGCTGAGTCCCTCCACTGCAATAACACAATCCCCTCTGAACATTATGAAAGTAGAAGTCTAAACTAAATATTATCCTCAGCAGGAGTAGAGCTACATCTGTCACACACACACACACACACACACACACACACACACACACACACACACACACACACACACACACACACACACACACACACACACACACACACACACACACACACACACACACACACACACACACACACACACACACACACACACACACACACCACATGTGATTAGACTCCCCTAAGTGATTTTCATTGGCAATAACTTTGCATTGTTTGAGGGACCTTGAAAATAACTGGCTGCTATTTCAAAGAGCTCTGGTGTTTGTCTTCGTTTTGAAGTACAAGTCTCCTACTAGCTACTGGGGTTGACCCTCCCCTGATGTTTTAAAGTACAAGTTTCCCATAGAGGATGAGGAAGGCCCCTCTAGGAGGAGGACAAGGACAGTTCAAGAACAACCTCTTCCTCCAGGCATAGACACGTCTGTGTATCTGAAAGGATTGGATGGGTACAAGCGATTCTGTATGGCAAAACTTCCACCTGACCTATCAGAGGGAAACTTCCACCTGACCTATCAGAGAGAAACTTCCACCTGACCTATCAGAGAGAAACTTCCACCTGACCTATCAGAGGGAAACTTCCACCTGACCTATCAGAGAGAAACTTCCACCTGACCTATCAGAGGGAAACTTCCACCTGACCTATCATTTGGGGAAGCTGTTGGAGTATTTTCCAGGAATAATATGCCAAGAGTGGACACTGGAGGAGAGAGTGAGCTCAGTGTGGACCCTAGCTGATCTTCTACCTCTCATCGCCATGACAACCACACTGACAAAACACAGAACCTAGTAGAACCTACTTGGTGGGCTGTGAGACCAGGGCGTCTTTGTGCAGTCTGTAGCAGGGGAAGCTGTTGAAGGAGCCTGGTTCCAGGGACACTCCCTCTACGTTACTGTACTCCTTCTCTACCAGGCCAAACATGTCCATCATCCTGAAGCCTAAGGAGGGAAGGAGCAGAACACACATCTATGCTATAACCACTCCATAGAGAATCATAGAGAACCACAGAGAACCATAGAGAACAACAAAGAACCATAGAGAACAACAGAGAACCATAGAGAACAACAAATAACCATAGAAAACAACAAAGAACCATAGAAAACCATAGAGAACAACAGAGAACCATAGAGAACCATACAGAACCATAAAGAACATAAAGAACCACAGAGAACAACAAAGGACCATAGAGAACAATAGAGAACAACAAAGAACCACAGAGAACAACAAAGGACCATAGAGAACAATAGAGAACAACAAAGAACCACAGAGAACAACAAATAACAATAGAGAACCATATAGAATAACAAAGAACCATAGAGAGCCATAGAGAACAAAAAAACATAGAGAACAACAGAGAACCATAGAGAACAATAGAGAACAACAGAGAACCATAGAGAACAATAGAGAACCATAGAGAACAACAGAGAACCATAGAGAACAATAGAGAACCATAGAGAACAACAAAGAACCATAGAGAACCATAGAGAACCACAGAGAACCATAGAGAACAACAAATAACCATAGAGAACAACAGAGAACCATAGAGAACAACAGAGAACCATAGAGAACAACAAAGAACCATAGAGAGCCATAGAGAACCATTGAGAACCACTGAGAACCATAGAGAACTATAGGGAACCATAGAGAACAACAGAGAACCATAGAGAACCACAGAGAACCATAGAGAACCATAGAGAACAACAGAGAACCATAGAGAACCATAGAGAACAACACAGAACCATAGAGAACCATAGAGAACAACAGAGAACCATAGAGAACCATAGAGAACAACACAGAACCATAGAGAACCGTAGAGAACAACACAGAACCATAGAGAACAACACAGAACCATAGAGAACCGTAGAGAACAACACAGAACCATAGAGAACAACAGAGAACCATAGAGAACAAACAGAACAGAACCATAGAGAACAGAACCATAGTAGAGAACAACACAGAACAACAGAACCATAGAGAACCACAGAACCATAGAGAACCGTAGAGAACAACACAGAACCATAGAGAACCATAGAGAACAACACAGAACCATAGAGAACCGTAGAGAACAACACAGAACCATAGAGAACCGTAGAGATAATAGAATACTAGAATAAAATGGTACACATTTTTATCTTCAAGCAACAAAATGGGCCGAGGTAGTAAATACTGTTTAGGTGCTGGATATATACAGAGTAATAATAATGTCATTCTGTCAACCAGTCTCCCTCTGGATAGTATTTCCTATCCCCACCCGGCGAAGGAAAGGAGAACTCTGTCAAAAATCCTATGAGAAACAGTGACATTCACTCTGAATGTCCAAAAATGATGAATTCCATATTGGTCTTTCACAGGCAGGCCAACCCAAGCTGTACTGTGCAGTAGGATAATAGTAGGTCTACTATTGAAACAGATAAATGAGGCTGTCAACTGAGTCAGGAATTCACAGGTTTCAGATCTTTTTTTTCCTCCTTCAGGTTTTCGCTCTTAAAGTCACACTTTCTTACTATAACAACAACAGAATTGGATGTTCTAAGCCCATAACAATGCCTTAAGCACATCAGGAGAACACTTTTGAGGTCTGAGAAAAAGCAAAGAAATTTATATTTTTGAGTGTAGTTACCCTTTAATTTAAGTGGTTAGCTGTGTTTCCACAGCACATGAGATGGATTGATGTAAATAATCATGATATCATTCTGCCAGGCAGGCATAGGCTACTTTGTAGCAGGTAACATTTCATTGAGAAGGTTTTTGGCAAAGCCTTACCATCAATCAGAAGACGTTTAGGACTGTCATCAGCTTCGCTATATTTTTCCTGTTCTTTAAATGTTTAAAACTGGACATTTAACTTCATATTATGAGGCATGTCTTGCCTCCCTTTGAAGCAGTTTAAAGACTAAAACGGGGAAAAAAAATTAAACATTTGAAGCTTAACATTGTGATGTGTTCCATCAGCCTTATTGACACGGTGTATACCCTCCACTACACTACTTTTACGTGCATCGTAGGGATTAAGAAGTGAGTACACACAATGCCCAGTATTAGATACGGTGGTACACAGTGTATACCCTCCACTACACTACCTTGATGCGCATCGTAGGGATTAAGAAGTGAGTACACGCAATGCCCAGTATTAGATACGGTGGTACACGGTGTATACCCTCAACTACACTACCTTGATGCGCATCGTAGGGATTAAGAAGTGAGTATACACAATGCCCAGTATTAGATACGGTAGTACACGGTGTATACCCTCAACTACACTACCTTGATGCGCACCGTAGGGATTAAGAAGTGAGTACACACAATGCCCAGTATTAGATACGGTGGTACACGGTGTATACCCTCCACTACACTACTTTGACGTGCATCGTAGGGATTAAGAAGTGAGTACACACAATGCCCAGTATTAGATACGGTGGTACACAGTGTATACCCTCCACTACACTACGTTGATGCGCATCGTAGGGATTAAGAAGTGAGTACACACAATGCCCAGTATTAGATACGGTGGTACACGGTGTATACCCTCAACTACACTACCTTGATGCGCATCGTAGGGATTAAGAAGTGAGTACACACAATGCCCAGTATTAGATACGGTGGTACACGGTGTATACCCTCCACTACACTACCTTGGTGCGCACCGTAGGGATTAAAAAGTGAGTACACACAATGCCCAGTATTAGATACGGTGGTACACGGTGTATACCCTCAACTACACTCTTGATGCGCACTACACTAGTGTATACCCTCCACTACACTACCTTGGTGCGCACCGTAGGGATTAAAAAGTGAGTACACACAATGCCCAGTATTAGATACGGTGGTACACGGTGTATACCCTCAACTACACTACCTTGATGCGCATCGTAGGGATTAAGAAGTGAGTACACACAATGCCCAGTATTAGATACGGTGGTACACAGTGTATACCCTCCACTACACTACTTTGATGCGCATCGTAGGGATTAAGAAGTGAGTACACACAATGCCCAGTATTAGATACGGTGGTACACGGTGTATACCCTCCACTACACTACCTTGATGCGCATCGTAGGGATTAAGAAGTGAGTACACACAATGCCCAGTATTAGATACGGTGGTACACGGTGTATACCCTCCACTACACTCTGACTCTATGTAACTCCGTCTGACTGGATTTGAACCAGAATCACGTGGCAGATGACACGTTGCTCCTGACAACAGACAGGGACACGGAGTCTCTCCCGTGAATGAATGAAGTGGGATCAGACAATCCACATTGACTGTAGATTGAGAGGGGTTTATCTCAATAGGGATACACATTCTATGACTATAAAGCAGTAACCAGCTGTACGTGTTTTACATAGTTTACCTGCCATGGTGTTGCCTCTCATCAGAACCGATGGACAAGCTAAAAACAAGATGGATGAAAGGGTTGGTTAAATAATGAACAGGATATGAATCACTGTCATTTCATCATGAATCAAGATCCTCTTATTAAGATTTAAATGTGGATGAATCCTCTTCTTTGTAATAATAACTAATCCATTAAACCACATGACCAAACCTACCATCTGTCTCTATTCTACAGTAGATTATATCAATTCTGGAGACCACATGACCAAACCTACCATCTGTCTCTATTCTACAGTAGATTATATCAGTTGACCAAACCTACCATCTGTCTCTATTCTACAGTAGATTATATCAGTTGACCAAACCTACCATCTGTCTCTATTCTACAGTAGATTATATCAGTTGACCAAACCTACCATCTGTCTCTATTCTACAGTAGATTATATCAGTTGACCAAACCTACCATCTGTCTCTATTCTACAGTAGATTATATCAGTTGACCAAACCTACCATCTGTCTCTATTCTACAGTAGATTATATCAATTGACCAAACCTACCATCTGTCTCTATTCTACAGTAGATTATATCAATTGACCAAACCTACCATCTGTCTCTATTCTACAGTAGATTATATCAGATGACCAAACCTACCATCTGTCTCTATTCTACAGTAGATTATATCAGTTGACCAAACCTACCATCTGTCTCTATTCTACAGTAGATTATATCAGTTGACCAAACCTACCATCTGTCTCTATTCTACAGTAGATTATATCAGTTGACCAAACCTACCATCTGTCTCTATTCTACAGTAGATTATATCAGTTGACCAAACCTACCATCTGTCTCTATTCTACAGTAGATTATATCAGTTCTGGAACATTCTTCCAATGGCAGCTACTTCAGTTCTGGCGGTACTTACTGGCAGTGGCAGCCTCACACACAAAAGTGATCAGCTGCTCCTCAATTTTCTTGACAGCATCCAAATCGTCCACAAAGAAGACGTGTCTGTCGCTGGGTTTGCTGGCGATGTTCACCAACTCTCCGTAGTCCGCATCAGCAAAGCCGATGGCAAAGATGATGTAGCCTTCAAAGGACATACATTGTTAAGATTTGAAAACAATATTTTGTTTTTCTTCAGCAATAAAGCAAAACAATTCCAAGGAAACTATTTGATTGGCCTATCTTACCACTCTCTGACTTGCTAAGTGACCCTTCTACCACAAACATATTTCTCTCTAAGTTTTGTTTTTGGGTTGAGAGCCATGAATAGTTCTGTTACAACAATATAATACAATGGAATAGTGTATTGTCCTCAGAGGAAGAAACATGGGTTTTATCCAAAATAACACCCTATTCCCTAGTCCCACACTACTTTTGGCCAGAGTAGTGCACTATACAGTACAGAGAATAGGGCACTATTTGGGACTCACACTATGCCACTAACCTTCCATCTGCATCTCCTTGGAGACCTTGTTGACGTCGTCTTGGGAACGGCCATCGGTGAGGACCACCAGTACCTTAGGAACCCCCCTCCTCACTCCTCCCTCTGAGGTGAAGATAGATTCCTTCACATGCTTAATGGCCCGGCCTGGATGGATAGGGACATAGAGTTATATTTCTATGGATAGATCATATCTACACATCACAGTATGTTGTTAATGTGTGGATGACTATCAGACCATATCTATACAGCCTGTTGTTAATGTATGGATGACTATCAGACCATATCTATACAGCCTGTTGTTAATGTATGGATGACTATCAGACCATATCTATACAGCCTGTTGTTAATGTATGGATGACTATCAGACCATATCTATACAGCCTGTTGTTAATGTGTGGATGACTATCAGACCATATCTATACAGCCTGTTGTTAATGTATGGATGACTATCAGACCATATCTATACAGCCTGTTGTTAATGTGTGGATGACTATCAGACCATATCTATACAGCCTGTTGTTAATGTGTGGATGACTATCAGACCATATCTATACAGCCTGTTGTTAATGTATGGATGACTATCAGACCATATCTATACAGCCTGTTGTTAATGTATGGATGACTATCAGACCATATCTATACAGCCTGTTGTTAATGTATGGATGACTATCAGACCATATCTATACAGCCTGTCAGACCATATCTATACAGCCTGTTGTTAATGTGGATGACTATCAGACCATATCTATACAGCCTGTTGTTAATGTATGGATGACTATCAGACCATATCTATACAGCCTGTTGTTAATGTATGGATGACTATCAGACCATCTATACAGCCTATACAGCCTGTTGTTAATGTATGGATGACTATCAGACCATATCTATACAGCCTGTTGTTAATGTGTGGATGACTATCAGACCATATCTATACAGCCTGTTGTTAATGTATGGATGTCAGACCATATCTATACAGCCTGTTGTTAATGTGTGGATGACTATCAGACCATATCTATACAGCCTGTTGTTAATGTATGGATGACTATCAGACCATATCTATACAGCCTGACTATCAGACCTATACAGCCTGTTGTTAATGTATGGATGACTATCAGACCATATCTATACAGCCTGTTGTTAATGTATGGATGACTATCAGACCATATCTATACAGCCTGTTGTTAATGTGTGGATGACTATCAGACCATATCTATACAGCCTGTTGTTAATGTATGGATGACTATCAGACCATATCTATACAGCCTGTTGTTAATGTATGGATGACTATCAGACCTGTTGTTAATGTATGGATGACTATCAGACCATATCTATACAGCCTGTGGATGACTATCAGACCATTACATGTGTATGGATGACTATCAGACCATATCTATACAGCCTGTTGTTAATGTGTGGATGACTATCAGACCATATCTATACAGCCTGTTGTTAATGTGTGGATGACTATCAGACCATATCTATACAGCCTGTTGTTAATGTGTGGATGACTATCAGACCATATCTATACAGCCTGTTGTAATGTAATATCTATACAGCCTGGATGACTATCAGACCATATCTATACAGCCTGTTGTTAATGTGTGGATGACTATCAGACCATATCTATACAGCCTGTTGTTAATGTGTGGATGACTATCAGACCATATCTATACAGCCTGTGGATGACTATCAGACCATATCTATACAGCCTGTTGTTAATGTGTGGATGACTATCAGACCATATCTATACAGCCTGTTGTTAATGTGTGGATGACTATCAGACCATATCTATACAGCCTGTTGTTAATGTGTGGATGACTATCAGACCATATCTATACAGCCTGTTGTTAATGTGTGGATGACTATCAGACCATATCTATACAGCCTGTTGTTAATGTGTGGATGACTATCAGACCATATCTATACAGCCTGTTGTTAATGTATGGATGACTATCAGACCATATCTATACAGCCTGTTGTTAATGTATGGATGACTATCAGACCATATCTATACAGCCTGTTGTTAATGTGTGGACGACTATCAGACCATATCTATACAGCCTGTTGTTAATATATGGATGACTAGCAGACCATATATGTGGATGGATAGGGAAGACAGGCACATCAGGAGCAACTAATAATAATAATAACATGAATAATAATAGTATTAATAACAATAATAATGACAATAATAATAGTATTAATAACAGTAATAATAACAATAAAAATAAAAATAATAATAAAGACAATAACAGTAATAATAACATCAATAATAGTAATAATAACAGTAATATAATAACAGTAATAATAACAATAACAGTAATAATTACAGTACTACTAATAACAGTAATAATAATAATAACAGTAATAATAATAATAAATAACAATAATAATAGCAGTAATAATAAGAACAATAGTAATAATAACAGTAATAATAATAAGAACAATAATAACAATAATAACAGTAATAATAATAAGAACAATAATAACAATAATAACAATAAGAACAATAATAACAATAATAACAATAATAATAATAATAACAATAATAACAATAATAATAATAACATTAATAATAATAATAATAACAATAATAACAATAATAGTCATACCAGTCATAATAACAGTAGTATTAATAATAGTAATAACATTAATAATAGTAATACTAGTAATAATAATAATAATAATAATAATAGTAATACTAGTAATAATAACAGTAATAATAATAATAGTCATAAGAACAGTAGTAGTAATAATAATAATAACATTAATAATAGTAATAATAATAATAATAACAATAATAGTCATACTAGTCATAATAACAGTAGTAATAATAACAGTAATAATAATAACATTAATAATAGTAATACTAGTAATAATAATAATAACATTAATAATAGTAATACTAGTAATAATAATAATAACATTAATAATAGTAATACTAGTAATAATAATAATAATAGTAATACTAGTAATAATAACAGTAATAATAATAATAGTCATAATAACAGTAATAACAATAATAATAATAACATTAATAATAGTAATACTAGTAATAATAACAATAATAACATGAATAATAATAATGATATATGATCTATCATAACTAATCTA
The DNA here is from genome assembly GCF_018296145.1 of Oncorhynchus tshawytscha. Classification (NCBI taxonomy): domain Eukaryota; kingdom Metazoa; phylum Chordata; class Actinopteri; order Salmoniformes; family Salmonidae; genus Oncorhynchus; species Oncorhynchus tshawytscha. The sequence goes on from NW_024609435.1 coordinate 51,430, forward strand.
GCTAGACTGTTTAATGAATGGCTGTCAGGGGAGACAACCCTGTTCCTGGAGTGCTGCAACTAAGCACCACACCTGACCAACTGAGCTAATCGATTAGGTCAGTTCAGCCTAAATTCAACACACCTGGTCTTCCTGGTTGATTAAATCCCAAACCTGCGGCCCTCCAGGACCAGGGCTGCCTGCCACTGATTTATTGCATTCGGGAGATGCTAATAGAGGAAATCTGATAGGACACATTAAACAAAGAAAGAGGAGGCTGTCTTATCTATTCTAAAACCTTGACAGAGACTAAAATCGCCCTAGATCATTAGCCCTATTGTGGGCATCGGAGTGGTCCGTAGAGAGGACGAACAGAGCAGAAGCAGGTGGGGATCATTGCGAGTCTTTTTTCTTTACCAATGTGCATGTCTAATATCTCTCTGATGTCTAAGGTCATTCCGTAATAGCAGCTTTTTAAAACAGCCTCCCTGGGATGTCTCTGAATAAAATATGTCTTGCATGGCTGAGGCACTACCAGGGTACTTTGTATCATCTAATATGGAGACAGAGGATGGCTGAGCAGCTTGCTGGATGGCCATCCATCCCTCTCCCTCCCTCTCCCTCACCATCTCTTTCTCTCTTTTGCCCTCTCTCTCTAGCTCCCTTTTAACTCTCCCTCTTCTCTCTCTCTCTCTCTCTCTCTCCCCTTCTCTCTCCCCCTCCTCTCTCTCTCCCCTTCTCCCTCTCTCTCTCTATCCCTCTTTTTCTCAGCTGTCTCTGTGAGCTTTATTAAAGTGCCTTTCAGTGAAGATGAATGACAGGCAGAGCTAGTGAACATCAGTCTTGTACCAGGGAGAGTTATGTCTGTTTCAGCATGGTATTATATTAAACAGAGGTCAAATTGGAATCACAATATCCATCCAGCCAGGCATGAAGACATGCTGGCCTCTATCACTGTGGAGAGTGTTGTGGTAGACGGTGTGTGTGTGTTTGTTTGTGTGTGCGGCTGCCAGGGTCCTGAGTGGAATATCACACCATCAATCAAATGCTGTCCATCTCAGACGTGTGTGAAATGTGTTTCTTGTACATAAA
>NW_024609435.1:57500-122500 GCF_018296145.1 Oncorhynchus tshawytscha
GACCTGTGAACCTAACCTCACCCTAAACTGTGGCCTGTGACCCTAAGCTCACCCTGACCTGTGGCCCTAACCTCACCCTGACCTGTGACCCTAACCTCACTAACCTGACCTGTGACCCTAACCTCACTCTAACCTGTGACCCTAACCTCACTCTAACCTGTGACCCTAACCTCACCCTGACCTGTGACCCTAACCTCACTCTAACCTGTGACCCTAACCTCACTCTAACCTGTGACCCTAACCTCACCCTGACCTGTGACCCTAACCTCACTCTAACCTGTGACCCCAACTCAGCCTGACCTGTGACCCTAACCTCACCCTGACCTGTGACCCTAACCTCCCTCTAACCTGTGACCCTAACCTCACTCTAACCTGTGACCCTAACCTCACCCTACTCTAACCTGTGACCCTAACCTCACTCTAACCTGTGACCCTAACCTCACCCTAACCTGTGACCCTAACCTCACTCTAACCTGTGACCCTAACCTCACCTAACCTGTGACCCTAAACCCTAACCTCACCCTAACCTCACCTGTGACCCTAACCTCACTCTAACCTGTGACCCTAACCTCACTCTAACCTGTGACCCCCTAACCTCACCCCTAACCTGTGACCCTAACCTCACCCTAACCTGTGACCCTAACCTCTAACCCCTAACCTGTGACCCTAACCTCACCCTAACCTGTGACCCTAACCTCACTCTAACCTGTGACCCTAACCTCACCCTGACCTGTGACCCTAACCTCACCCTGACCTGTGACCCTAACCTCACTCTAACCTGACCCTAACCTCACCCTGACCCTAACCTCACCCTGACCCTAACCTCACTCTAACCTGTGACCCTAACCTCACCTGACCTGTGACCCTAACCTCACTCTAACCTGTGTGTACTGGACTAGGCCAGCCCCTCATAGGACATTTTGCTTTCTCAAACATCAGTGGCTGAGATGGATGAGATCAGGTTACTGTTAGACAATGTTCCCCTTCAACAGCATTGGGTTATATTTACTTTATTCATTATTTCCGTGAGATATTGGCTGAATGCATAACTCTATAATATGGAGGTGTTGTCATTGGTCTTACCTGTGTGCCATCAGGACCAATCAGATCCAGAGATCCCGTCGTACTGTACAGGAAGCGGATAATCTTCTGGAAGTTGTCGTCTCCGATGCTCCAAGACCCGTCCACCAAGAAGACCAGGTCAGCTTTGGCTGCCTTACAGACTGGGGGGAGGGAGGTAGGGAGGGAGGGAGGCAGGCAGGCAGGCAGGGAGGGAAGGAGGCAGGGGGAGGGAGGGAGGCAGGCAGGGAGGGAGGCAGGGACACAGGGAGGGAGGGAGGGAGGCAGGCAGGCAGGCAGGGAGGGAAGGAGGAGGGGGGAGGGAGGGAGGGAGGGAGGGAGGGAGGGAGGGAGGGAGGGAGGCAGGCAGGCAGGCAGGCAGGCAGGCAGGGAGGGTCAGGAGGGAGGCAGGGGGGAGAGGGAGGAGGCAGGCAGGGAGGGAGGCAGGGACACAGGGAGGGAAGGAGGGAGGCAGGCAGGCAGGCAGGGAGGGAAGGAGGCAGGGGGGGGGAGGCAGGCAGGGAGGGAGGCAGGGACACAGGCAGGCAGGGAGGGAGGTAGGGAAGTAGGGGGAGGAGGCAGGCAGGCAGGCAGGCAGGCAGGCAGGCAGGGAGGGAAGGAGGCAGGGGGAGGGGGGAGGGAGGGAGGCAGGCAGGGAGGGAGGCAGGGACACAGGGAGGGAGGGAGGGAGGCAGGCAGGCAGGCAGGCAGGCAGGCAGGCAGGCAGGCAGGGGGAGGGGGAAGGAGGCAGGGGGGAGGGAGGGAGGCAGGCAGGGAGGGAGGCAGGGACACAGGCAGGCAGGGAGGGAGGGGGGAGGGAGGGAGGGAGGGAGGGAGGGAGGGAGGGAGGGAGGGAGGCAGGCAGGCAGGCAGGCAGGCAGGCAGGCAGGCAGGCAGGGAGGGAGGGAGGGAGGGAGGGAGGGAGGGAGGGAGGGAGGGAGGGAGGGAGGGAGGGAGGGAGGGAGGGAGGGAGGGAGGGAGGGAGGGATGCAGGGAGGGAGGGATGCAGGGAGGGATGCAGGGAGGGATGCAGGGAGGGATGCAGGGAGGGAGGGAGGTATGCAGGGAGGGAAGGAGGCAGGGAGGAGGGAGGCAGGCAGGGACACAGGGAGGCAGGGAAGGAAGGAGGGAAATTAGATATGGAACTAGGTTAGAGAGGAATTCCAAACACAGAGACAGAAGCCTCAACCCTTCAGTCTCATTACAACAGGCCAGCTGGTAAGCCTCAACACTTCAGTCTCATTACAACAGGCCAGCTGGTAAGCCTCAACCTTTCAGTCTCATTACAACAGGCCAGCTGGTAAGCCTCAACTCTTCAGTCTCATTACAACAGGCCAGGCCAGCTGGTAAGCCTCAACTCTTCAGTCTCATTACAACAGGCCAGCTTGAAAGCCTCTCATTACAACAGGCCACTTGAAAGCCTTCAGTCTCATTACAACAGGCCAGCTGGAAAGCCTCAACTCTTCAGTCTCATTACAACAGGCCAGCTGGAAAGCCTCAACTCTTCAGTCTCATTACAACAGGCCAGCTGGAAAGCCTCAACTCTTCAGTCGTATTACAACAGGCCAGCTGGTAAACCTCAACCCTTCAGTCTCATTACAACAGGCCAGCTGGAAAGCCTCAACCTTCAGTCTCATTACAACAGGCCAGCTGGTAAGCCTCATATCTTCAGCCTCATTACAACAGGCCAGCTGGTAAGCCTCAACCTTCAGTCTCATTACAACAGGCCAGCTTGAAAGCCTCAACTCTTCAGTCTCATTACAACAGGCCAGCTGGAAAGCCTCAACTCTTCAGTCTCATTACAACAGGCCAGCTGGAAAGCCTCAACCTTCAGTCTCATTACAACAGGCCAGCTGGAAAGCCTCAATCCTTAAGTCTTATTACAACAGGCCAGCTGGTAAACCTCAACCCTTCAGTCTCATTACAACAGGCCAGCTGGAAAGCCTCAACCTTCAGTCTCATTACAACAGGCCAGCTGGTAAGCCTCATATCTTCAGCCTCATTACAACAGGCCAGCTGGTAAACCTCAACCCTTCAGTCTCATTACAACAGGCCAGCTGGTGGAACCTTCAGTCTCATTACAACAGGCCAGCTGGAGCCTCATCTATCTTCAGTCTCATTACAACAGGCCAGCTGGTAAGCCTCATATCTTCAGCCTCATTACAACAGGCCAGCTGGTAAACCTCAACCCTTCAGTCTCATTACAACAGGCCAGCTGGGCCTCAACCTTCAGTCTCATTACAACAGGCCTCAAGCCTCATATCTTCAGTCTCATTACAACAGGCCAGCTGGTAAAACCTCAGCCTCAACAACAGGCCAGCTGGTAAGCCTCTATCTTCAGCCTCATTACAACAGGCCAGCTGGTAAAGCCTCACCCTTCAGTCTCATTACAACAGGCCAGCTATTAAGCCTCATATCTTCAGTCTCATTACAACAGGCCAGCTGGTAAGCCTCAAAACTTCAGCCTCATTACAACAGGCCAGCTGGTAAACCTCAACTCTTCAGTCTCACAACAGGTCATGGCTTTATCAACCTTCAGTCTTTACAACAGGCCAGCTGGTTCATATCTTCAGCCTCATTACAACAGGCCAGCTGGTAAAGCCTCAACCCTTCAGTCTCATTACAACAGGCCTGGAAAATGACATCTAACTTTGTCTCCTCCAGAAGCTGTATCTACTTCCTAATACACAGAGACTGTAAGATCTTCCAGTCATTAAATCCAGGGCAGCCATCTTTATCTCATATATCTGTCTGAGTGGGGAGAGGAAAACTGAAAACTACAGTAGCTGTTATTGGCCAGTTGGAACACTCTTTCTCATTGGTCTCTCAGATGTCACCAGGAACAGGCCTAAAGCTCCATCCCACCTCAGACTCTGTTTAATCAGCTCTTACACTAAGCTGGCTTTATCTCATTTTCACAATTTCATAATGTTATTCCAACATCATAGTATGGACCGGTCTATAACAAACTGGAAAATCACATTTTTGACTGAGCTGTGCCTTTAATATTCAGTTACTGTATTCTCCAGTCAATACAGACTTCAATCAAACTGGGAGCAGATTGGTCTCTCAGAATGTGAGGACTAGAGCTGGCCGGTCTCTCAGAATGTGAGGAACGACTAGAGCTGGCCGGTCTCTCAGGATGTGAGGAACGACTAGAGCTGGCCGGTCTCTCAGAATGTGAGGAACGAGCTAGAGCTGGCGGTCTCTCAGAATATGAGGAACGACTAGAGCTGGCCTGTCTCTCAGAATGTGAGGAACAGCTAGAGCTGGCCGGTCTCTCAGAATGTGAGGAACGACTAGAGCTGGCGGTCTCTCAGAATGTGAGGAACGACTAGAGCTGGCGGTCTCTCAGAATGTGAGGAACAGCTAGAGCTGGCCGGTCTCTCAGAATGTGAGGAACGACTAGAGCTGGCCGGTCTCTCAGAATGTGAGGAACAGCTAGAGCTGGCCTGTCTCTCAGAATGTGAGGAACAGCTAGAGCTGGCCGGTCTCTCAGAATGTGAGGAACGACTAGAGCTGGCCGGTCTCTCAGAATGTGAGGAACAGCTAGAGCTGGCCGGTCTCTCAGAATGTGAGGAACAGCTAGAGCTGGCCGGTCTCTCAGAATGTGAGGAACAGCTAGAGCTGGCCTGTCTCTCAGAATGTGAGGAACAGCTAGAGCTGGCCTGTCTCTCAGAATGTGAGGAACAGCTAGAGCTGGCCTGTGGTCTCTCAGAATGTGAGGAACAGCTAGAGCTGGCCTGTCTCTCAGAATGTGAGGAACAGCTAGAGCTGGCCTGTCTCTCAGAATGTGAGGAACAGCTAGAGCTGGCCTGTCTCTCAGAATGTGAGGAACAGCTAGAGCTGGCCGGTCTCTCAGAATGTGAGGAACAGCTAGAGCTGGCCTGTCTCTCAGAATGTGAGGAACGTCTAGAGCTGGCCGGTCTCTCAGAATGTGAGGAACGCTAGAGCTGGCCGGTCTCTCAGAATGTGAGGAACGACTAGAGCTGGCCGGTCTGAGAATGTGAGGAATGACTAGAGCTGGCCGGTCTGAGGAATGTGAGGAACGACTAGAGCTGGCCGGTCTCTCAGAATGTGAGGAACGACTAGAGCTGGCCGGTCTGAGGAATGTGAGGAACGACTAGAGCTGGCCGGTATCTCAGACAGTAAGCTGACGGTGATTTAGCCCGTTCTCCAACGCTAGGAAGAAGTATAGCTTGCCGGTCCTTGGCACAAGAAGGACCATAGCTTGTCGGTGCCTGGTACAAAGAGGGTTGAGAAACACTGGGCTACACTTTGAGGAACAAAGACAGGTCCTTTTTCTAAGAGTGTAGAGGAATGGCAAGAGAAATGTCTGGCCTGTTTGATCTTTGTTTAAACAAGCCAGAGAGTTAGAATTATAACAAATTGACTGGTACAAACCTCTAGAGGTGGGACAAATGTGTTCAGTCTGAAGTGCTTAGAATTATAGCAGAGTTCTTTGAATGGTGGGAGAGTTCTTAAGGGAAGGTTGTTATGGCAGGGTTCTAATCAAACCGGACAGGAAGTATCGACAGGATGGGAGGAAGGCTTTATACACAGCCAGGCAGCAGTGCACCATGGGGGGATAGAAGTGTGCAAGGCTCTTTCTCAATTTGTCTTTCATCGATTTAATCGATTCCTCCCACGCTCTATCCTCGCCTCATTCACAAAACGCATTGGAGAAGATCCAAGGTCCCGCCCATCGAACCTTCTCCTCCAATGTGATTGAGAAGAAGTTGAGTACTTCTGACTTCTACTATTATTAGGAGCCAGAGATAATATCCAAAATGCAATATTCAACTAATCCCCGCTGTAAAAATGACCTTGAGAACTTTGCTGAGAATACATTGATAAAAGCTGAAGAAGTTTTCAGTCTATTACGGTGCTGTAAAAACCACCTTCTTATTTCTCATTTATTTCACCTGTGAAGAACTTAATACTTATCACAAATCTGATGATTGCAGTTCACCTAAAAACGGACCAGGACTTAAACCCTCAGGGGGCTGTCTGCCTATTGTATTTGGTAGTGTGTATATGAAGGTCAGTAGAGGAGAGAGGAAGCAAAGCCTCAGCTAATGTAATAAGTAATGCATGCAGATGCTGTGTAAATATGCACAGACTGGAGCTGCTGCTTGTCTGAGCCGATAAGATACACTGCAAAGTTGATTTGATAAGATAAAAAATAACTGGATAATACCCCTCAAGACTTAAAAGTTGAAGACTCAAGAAAGAAGACTACCCCTCAATAAAAAGTTGTTGATAAAAAAAGATACTGATACCCCTCAAGAAAGAAGACTTCAAGAAAGAAAAAAAAGTTGATAAGATAGATATCAAGAAAGAAGACTTAAAAAGTTGATAAGATTCTGATACCCCTCAAGAAAGAAGACTTAAAAAGTTGATAAGATACTACCCCTCAAGAAAGAAGACTTAAAAAAGTTGATATAGATAAAGAAGACTTAAAAGGTTGATAAGATACTGGATACCCCTCAAGAAAGAAAACTTAAAAAAAGAAAACTCAATAAAAAAAGTTGATAAGATACTGGATACCCCTCAAGAAAGAAAATAAAAAGAAGACTTAAAAAGTTGTATTTAACTCCAAAAACTCTTCCTCAGCTGGATAAATACCACTAAGTACCGGTACTTGTTTGGTGATTGTATAATGTGGTTCATTTGGTATAAAAGCGAGATATATTTTTATTTATCTGTGGTACCTCAGTGTGCTGAAGTAAAGGTGAACTGTCATCAGAGATGTAGTGAGGGTTTGAGAAAGGTCACACTATGGTGGGGACAGCAGGGGAGAGGAAGGTGTGTGTGTGTGTGTGTGTGTGTGTGTGTGTGTGTGTGTGTGTGTGTGTGTGTGTGTGTGTGTGTGTGTGTGTGTGTGTGTGTGTGTGTGTGTGTGTGTGTGGACACACAGTGGCAGTTCTTCTCTCTTACCTTCCTTGGCGGGCGGTATGGTCGGTAGGGGGTGACGTGGGGGGGTGGTGTCGGTGGCTGGGTGGGGGCAGGGACTAGAAAACACAGAGAGACAAGCACATAAATCATCACGGTACATCCATCATACCTCTATCCATCCACACACACCTACAGTGGGTCAAAAAAGTATTTAGTCAGCCACCAATTGTGCAAGTTCTCCCACTTAAGAAGATGAGAGAGGCCTGTAATTTTCAACATAGGTACACTTCAACTATGACAGACAAAATGAGAAAAACAATCCAGAAAATCACATTCTAGGATTTTTAATGAATTTATTTGCAAATTATGGTGGAAAATAAGTATTTGGTCACCTACAAACAAGCACGATTTCTGGCTCTCACAGACCTGTAACTTCTTCTTTAAGAGGCTCCTCTGTCCTCCACTCATTACCTGTATTAATGGCACCTGTTTGAACTTGTTATCAACTTGTTTTTTGCCCCACTGTACCAGTATCCACCTACCTCTCCCATGCTGTCCCCAAACAATGCCTCTCTTTTGGATAAGCCAGGGAGGTTTTTCTGTGGTGAGTGATAGCAGCAGTAGCAGCAGCAGCAGTGTAATCTCCTCCTGGGGGAGAGCAGCTATCTGTATCCCTGGCAGCGAGTGAGCATCTCCTGTCCCCTAAACAGACCAGTTCTCCCCACCTCATTGCCTTGCCAATGGCCTGCATCATTAGCCTACTATTGTTGCTTCGAAGGGACAGTCGTGCTGTGAGGGACTGACGCCGTGTCCTAAAGGACACCCTATCCCCGTTGTAAATGTAGGGAACAGGCTACCGTTTGGGATGTACCCTAAAGGGAGGTGAAATGAGTTGTGGCTGGTGCTCAGCCACACAGGCAGAGAGCAGCTCTGGGGGGAAGGTTTCATTTACCAGACAAAACGAGAGAAAGCATGCTTTGTCTTCACTGAGCTGAGCTGATCTACAGGCCAGTCAGTCGTAAGCCACAACAGCCATTAAAGGTAATGGGATCAAGGCTGTTATCTGGAGGGGGGCTTTTGCATGGCCTGGAGCAACACTGGAATGATCGGTTCTATGGTTTCCCACTGCTTTCAGCCTCACATCGTTAACTCTGCTGTTTCAATGTGTAACATACAGTATGACAGGTCATCTTCATTTCTACTGCCAATACATCCAATCCAATGTTCATAGCTGGTCATTCTGTTTTACTCCCATAAGAGAGATTTTGAGTGAAGTTGACACCTACGTGTTGTGTCTGTGATGAGAGTGTTGAGGTCAGTTGGTACCTACGTGTTGTGTCTGTGATGAGAGTGTTGAGGTCAGTTGGTACCTATGTGTAGTGTCTGTGATGAGAGGGTTGAGGTCAGTTGGTACCTACGTGTTGTGTCTGTGATGAGAGGGTTGAGGTCAGTTGGTACCTACATGTTGTGTCTGTGATGAGAGGGTTGAGGTCAGTTGGTACCTACGTGTTGTGTCTGTGATGAGAGGGTTGAGGTCAGTTGGTACCTACGTGTTGTGTCTGTGATGAGTGTTGAGGTCAGTTGGTACATACGTGTTGTGTCCGTGATGAGATGAGGTCAGTTGGTACCTACGTGTTGTGTCTGTGATGAGAGTGTTGAGGTCAGTTGGTACCTACGTGTTGTGTCTGTGATGAGATGAGGTCAGTTGGTACCTACGTGTTGTGTCTGTGATGAGTGTTGAGGTCAGTTGGTACCTACGTGTTGTGTCCGTGATGAGATGAGGTCAGTTGGTACCTACGTGTTGTGTCTGTGATGAGAGTGTTGAGGTCAGTTGGTGTCTGTGATGAGATGAGGTCAGTTGGTACCAACGTGTTGTGTCTGTGATGAGAGTGTTGAGGTCAGTTGGTACCTACGTGTTGTGTCTGTGATGAGATGAGGTCAGTTGGTACCTACGTGTTGTGTCTGTGATGAGTGTTGAGGTCAGTTGGTACCTACGTGTTGTGTCCGTGATGAGATGAGGTCAGTTGGTACCTACGTGTTGTGTCTGTGATGAGAGTGTTGAGGTCAGTTGGTGTCTGTGATGAGATGAGGTCAGTTGGTACCAACGTGTTGTGTCTGTGATGAGAGTGTTGAGGTCAGTTGGTACCTACGTGTTGTGTCTGTGATGAGAGTGTTGAGGTCAGTTGGTGTCTGTGATGAGATGAGGTCAGTTGGTACCTACGTGTTGTGTCTGTGATGAGAGTGTTGAGGTCAGTTGGTGTCTGTGATGAGATGAGGTCAGTTGGTACCTACGTGTTGTGTCTGTGATGAGAGTGTTGAGGTCAGTTGGTACCTACGTGTTGTGTCTGTGATGAGAGTGTCTAGGTCAGTTGGTACCTACGTGTTGTGTCCGTGATGAGATGAGGTCAGTTGGTACCTACGTGTTGTGTCTGTGATGAGAGTGTTGAGGTCAGTTGGTACCTACGTGTAGTGTCTGTGATGAGAGTGTTGAGGTCAGTTGGTACCTACGTGTTGTGTCTGTGATGAGAGTGTCTAGGTCAGTTGGTACCTACGTGTTGTGTCCGTGATGAGATGAGGTCAGTTGGTACCTACGTGTTGTGTCTGTGATGAGAGTGTTGAGGTCAGTTGGTACCTACGTGTTGTGTCTGTGATGAGAGTGTTGAGGTCAGTTGGTACCTACGTGTTGTGTCTGTGATGAGAGGGTTGAGGTCAGTTGGTACCTACGTGTTGTGTCTGTGATGAGAGTGTTGAGGTCAGTTGGTACCTACGTGTTGTGCCTATGATGAGAGTGTTGAGGTCAGTTGGTACCTACGTGTTGTGTCTGTGATGAGAGTGTTGAGGTCAGTTGGTACCTACGTGTTGTGTCTGTGATGAGAGTGTAGAGGTCAGTTGGTACCTACGTGTAGTGTCTGTGATGAGAGTGTTGAGGTCAGTTGGTACCTACGTGTAGTGTCTGTGATGAGAGTGTTGAGGTCAGTTGGTGTCTGTGATGAGATGAGGTCAGTTGGTACCTACGTGTTGTGTCTGTGATGAGAGTGTTGAGGTCAGTTGGTGTCTGTGATGAGATGAGGTCAGTTGGTACCTACGTGTTGTGTCTGTGAGGTCAGTTGGTACCTACGTGTTGTGTCTGTGATGAGAGTGTTGAGGTCAGTTGGTGTCTGTGATGAGATGAGGTCAGTTGGTACGTGTTGTGTCTGTGATGAGATGAGGTCAGTTGGTACCTACGTGTTGTGTCGTGTTGTGTCTGTGATGAGAGTGTTGAGGTCAGTTGGTACCTACGTGTTGTGTCCGTGATGAGATGACCTGAGGTCAGTTGGTACCTACGTGTTGTAGTGATGAGAGTGTTGAGGTCAGTTGGTACCTACGTGTTGTAGTGATGAGAGTGTTGAGGTCAGTTGGTACCTACGTGTTGTAGTGATGAGAGTGTTGAGGTCAGTTGGTGTCTGTGATGAGATGAGGTCAGTTGGTACCTACGTGTTGTGTCTGTGATGAGAGTGTTGAGGTCAGTTGGTACATACGTGTTGTAGTGATGAGAGTGTTGAGGTCAGTTGGTACATACGTGTTGTGTCTGTGATGAGAGTGTTGAGGTCAGTTGGTACCTACTGTAGTGTCTGTGATGAGAGTGTTGAGGTCAGTTGGTACCTACTTGTTGTGTCTGTGATGAGAGTGTTGAGGTCAGTTGGTACCTACGTGTTGTGTCTGTGATGAGAGTGTTGAGGTCAGTTGGTACCTACGTGTTGTGTCTGTGATGAGAGTGTAGAGGTCAGTTGGTACCTACGTGTAGTGTCTGTGATGAGAGTGTTGAGGTCAGTTGGTGTCTGTGATGAGATGAGGTCAGTTGGTACCACGTGTTTGTGTCTGTGATGAGAGTGTTGAGGTCAGTTGGTGTCTGTGATGAGAGTGTTGAGGTCAGTTGGTACCTACGTGTAGTGTCTGTGATGAGAGTGTTGAGGTCAGTTGGTGTCTGTGATGAGATGAGGTCAGTTGGTACCTACGTGTTGTGTCTGTGATGAGAGTGTTGAGGTCAGTTGGTGTCTGTGATGAGATGAGGTCAGTTGGTACCTACGTGTTGTGTCTGTGATGAGAGTGTTGAGGTCAGTTGGTACCTACGTGTTGTGTCCGTGATGAGATGAGGTCAGTTGGTACCTACGTGTTGTAGTGATGAGAGTGTTGAGGTCAGTTGGTACCTACGTGTTGTAGTGATGAGAGTGTTGAGGTCAGTTGGTGTCTGTGATGAGATGAGGTCAGTTGGTAAGAACGTGTTGTGTCTGTGATGAGAGTGTTGAGGTCAGTTGGTACATACGTGTTGTAGTGATGAGAGTGTTGAGGTCAGTTGGTACATACGTGAGTGTCTGTGATGAGAGTGTTGAGGTCAGTTGGTACCTACGTGTTGTGTCTGTGATGAGAGTGTTGAGGTCAGTTGGTACCTACGTGTTGTAGTGATGGTGGTGACGGCGGGCCCCTCCATGTCCTGTAGCTGGGTGGAAACGCTGATCTTATACTGGCTGTTAGGGGTCAGATCATAGAAACACTGTCTAGACGCAGAGCCTCCAACACTCACTTCCTGTTTCTGGCCATCTGGAGAGACAACATCAATCAACAACAACAATTAAAAATCAACCTTCACAATCAGAGATGCAACATACTGTTGAATACAGATATGAAGATAATTTATAGAGCACAACATGATCCTACCAGACTGATTCCTTAGTCTACATGTCAGAGAGGCATGTCTCTTCTTTTAATACATTTCTATCTGAAAGTACCACAACCTACTGAACACAACACAAAGAAGTATCTGTTTAAATAGATGGAAGAACAGAGTTCTATGGAAGAACAGAGTTCTATGGAAGAACAGAGTTCTATGGAAGAACTGAGTTCTATGGAAGAACTGAGTTCTATGGAAGAACAGAGTTCTATGGAAGAACTGAGTTCTATGGAAGAAACTATGGAAGAACAGAGTTCTATGGAAGAACAGAGTTCTATGGAAGAAACATGGAAGAACAGAGTTCTATGGAAGAACAGAGTTCTATGGAAGAACAGAGTTCTATGGAAGAACAGAGTTCTATGGAAGAACAGCGTTCTATGGAAGAACAGAGTTCTATGGAAGAACAGAGTTCTATGGAAGAACAGAGTTCTATGGAAGAACAGAGTTCTATGGAAGAACAGAGTTCTCTGGTAGAACAGTATGGGCCTCTGATGTTAGCATCTTTGAAGCCAAAGACACAGTGAACTGGCACACACGAGACTAATGGTGTCCATTCATCAACTTCATTATTGCAATTCTTTTCCAAAGGTGTCTTCTTGCCATTGTAAATTTAATCGAGACTCTGCCACATCGGATGAAACCTCTTTTTGAAAAATGTTTTCAGCAGCTGAAACATCTTGAAGCAGCCAGTTTAGGCAAACGCACACACACACACACACACATACACACATACATATACACACATACACACACATATATACACACATACGCATGCACACACACACACACACACACACACACACACACACACACACACACACACACACACACACACACACACACACACACATACACACATACGCATGCACACACACACACACGCATGCACACACACACACACATACATATACACACACACACACACACACATACACACACACACACACACACACACACACACACACACACACACACACACACACATTCCTCCTGTGTATTTAACATGATCTGTGACTCCTGCAGTCAGTTATCCTGGGCCACTGATCTGTACGTGACCCAGTCAGTCAGAATCAGAACAGAGGACAATAGAACTAAAGGTTCTGGAACTCTGCCTTCTAGATGTTCTCTAGCTGCTCCTGCATTCTGCATTCTAATTCCTCAAATCTCTCCTTCCAGGGATTTCCTTCCTCTGTCTCTGTCTGTCTGGCAGGGACAGAGGCAGGACTTTACCTGCAGCTCAAATGGCACCCTATTCCCTACAGAGTGCACTACTTTAGATCAGAGCCCTATGAGCCCTGATCTTAGCTAGCCGGAGCTGAATGACAGAAAGGATGCACAGATTTATATTTTCTTTCATTTCGAAAATAAATGCTAAAACAGGAAGAATTTTTTAAAAATTATAATAATTTCTCAGAATTGTGTTATATTGGAAACAGATCAGGGATAATGTGTCTCTGCATCCCAATTACAGAAGGAGATTTACGAGGGTTCTCCTTTACAGTCTAGATGATTTCACGTAATAATGTCCAGGAATAAGGACCACAGAAACACTCATCCAATAATGGGATTAAACCAATATGTACCAGAGTCGTATGACTGCTGATTCCTGAGCTAAACAACTGGATGGGATGTTTTCACTGAAAGACCCTTTAAAAACCCAGCTATGTGGAAGATGATCAGACGTATTGGCTAAAACATCAAACCCCCCAACAAATACCACCCTCAAATACCACCCTCCTGGAAGGTTGCATGTTCAAACCCCCAACAAATACCACCTTCCTGGAAGGTTGCATGTTCAAACCCCCCCAACAAATACCACCCTCAAATACCACCCTCCTGGAAGGTTGCATGTTCAAACCCCCCCAACAAATACCACCCTCCTTATTATATACTAGGTCATTGATTTAACCAGGTTTTTTTTGGTTTGTTGTCCAGTCACATATCTGGACAGAAAATAGAGATTTCCTCAATATTAACCAGTCGTCATGAAGTGTAAAACTGATCATTATTAGATATTTATTAGCTGAATGTTACAAAGACTGACTTCTTTAAATTACATTAATTGCTATTAGCTTACTACACTCCTTGTATACTTGAAATAGAGATATACTTGACTCCAGAGAGAATACACACACACACACACACACACACACACACACACACACACACACAGTAGAACACAGGGTCGACACATAATGGTTATTATGCCATGCTGTCACTAACCACACAGACCTGAACACAACCTACCATGCTGTCACTAACCACACAGACCTGAACACAACCTACCATGCTGTCACTAACCACACAGACCTGAACACAACCTGCCATGCTGTCACTAACCACACAGACCTGAACACAACCTACCATGCTGTCACTAACCACACAGAGGTGAACACAACCTACCATGTTGTCACTAACCACACAGAGCTGAACACAACCTACCATGTTGTCACTAACCACACAGAGGTGAACACAACCTACCATTCTGTCACTAACCACACAGAGCTGAACACAACCTGCCATGTTGTCACTAACCACACAGAGCTGAACACAACCTGCCATGCTGTCACTAACCACACAGAGGTGAACACAACCTACCATGCTGTCACTAACCACACAGAGGTGAACACAACCTGCCATGCTGTCACTAACCACACAGAGGTGAACACAACCTACCATGCTGTCACTAACCACACAGAGCTGAACACAACCTACCATGTTGTCACTAACCACACAGAGCTAATTGACAGTGTGTTGGCAGTAACCACTAACATTGAGTGGCTACTGCCAACACACTGTCAATGACACTGACTATACTCCAGCCACTTTAATAATGGGAATTGATGGGAAATGATGTAAATATATCACTAGCCACTTTAAACAATGCTACCTTATATAATGTTACTTACCCTACATTATTCATCTCATATGCATACGTTGATACTGTACTCTATATCATCGACTGCATCCTTATGTAATACATGTATCACTAGCCACTTTAACTATGCCACTTGGTTTACATACTTATCTCATATGTATATACTGTACTCGATATCATCTACTGTATCTTGCCTATGCTGCTCTGTACCATCACTCATTCATATATCCTTATGTACATATTCTTTATCCCCTTACACTGTGTTATAAGACAGTAGTTTTTTTGGAATTGTTAGTTAGATTACTTGTTCGTTATTATTGCATTGTCAGAACTAGAAGCACAAGCATTTCGCTACACTCGCATTAACATCTGCTAACCATGTGTATGTGACAAATAAAATTTGATTTGATTTGATTTGATAACCACACAGAGCTGAACACAACCTATCATGCTGTCACTAACCACACAGAGCTGAACACAACCTGCCATGTTGTCACTAACCACACAGAGCTGAACACAACCTACCATGTTGTCACTAACCACACAGAGGTGAACACAACCTACCATGCTGTCACTAACCACACAGAGCTGAACACAACCTGCCATGTTGTCACTAACCACACAGAGGTGAACACAACCTACCATGCTGTCACTAACCACACAGAGGTGAACACAACCTACCATTCTGTCACTAACCACACAGAGCTGAACACAACCTGCCATGTTGTCACTAACCACACAGAGGTGAACACAACCTACCATGCTGTCACTAACCACACAGAGCTGAACACAACCTACCATGTTGTCACTAACCACACAGAGCTGAACACAACCTACCATGCTGTCACTAACCACACAGCACATTACTACTGTATACCTTCCTAGCAGTCAATCACCTGTGCTCCTATAATATCAGTGAGAAATGAGATAATTCCAGAGAGATCCAGACGGAGCACGTTAAAGCATACGGAAGGAATAGAGGCAGGGTCTGGTTTTAATATTGGAACAGATCTCAAATCTCCTGTGTTTAGAGAGATAAACGGAGAGAGAGAGGGGGGGGGAAGACAAAGAGAGAAAGGAAAGAGAGAGAGAGGGGAGAGAGAGAGGGGAGAGAGAAAGAGAGAGAGAGGGAAGAGAGAGAGAGAGAGACAGAGAGGGAGAGAGAGAGAGGGGGAAGAGAGAGAGACAGAGAGAGAGAGAGAGGGGAGAGAGAAAGAGAGAAAGAGAGAGAGAGAGGGAAGAGAGAGAGAGAGAGAGGGAGAGAGAGAGAGAGAGAGAGAGAGAGAGAGAGAGAGAGAGAGAGAGAGAGAGAGAGAGAGAGAGAGAGACAGAGAGAGAGAGAGAGAGAGAGAGAGAGAGACAGAGAGAGAGAGAGAGAGAGAGAGGGGGGAGAGAGACAGAGAGAGGGGGGGTGAAGGGAGAAAGAAAGAGAGAGAAAGTAAGAGCTGAGGATTTGGTGGATTTGAAGAGAAGCTCATGTGTGAGGTTTGGGGAGATGGAAATGGGCAATAAAAGAGAAACTATAGAAAGTACTTTAAGCTTGATGCTAAGAAGTGACATAGCAACACTGTCAGAGGACGGGAGGAATACAACTACTCTAAGGAGTGACATAGCAACACTGTCAGAGGACGGGAGGAATACAACTACTCTAAGGAGTGACATAGCAACACTGTCAGAGGACGGGAGGAATACAACTACTCTAAGGAGTGACATAGCAACACTGTCAGAGGACGGGAGGAATACAACTACTCTAAGGAGTGACATAGCAACACTGTCAGAGGACGGGAGGAATACAACTACTCTAAGGAGTGACATAGCAACACTGTCAGAGGACGGGAGGAATACAACTACTCTAAGGAGTGACACAGCAACACTGTCAGAGGACGGGAGGAATACAACTACTCTAAGGAGTGACACAGCAACACTGTCAGAGGACGGGAGGAATACAACTACTCTAAGGAGTGACATAGCAACACTGTCAGAGGACGGGAGGAATACAACTACTCTAAGGAGTGACATAGCAACACTGTCAGAGGACGGGAGGAATACAACTACTCTAAGGAGTGACATAGCAACACTGTCAGAGGACGGGAGGAATACAACTACTCTAAGGAGTGACATAGCAACACTGTCAGAGGACGGGAGGAATACAACTACTCTAAGGAGTGACATAGCAACACTGTCAGAGGACGGGAGGAATACAACTACTCTAAGGAGTGACACAGCAACACTGTCAGAGGACGGGAGGAATACAACTACTCTAAGGAGTGACATAGCAACACTGTCAGAGGACGGGAGGAATACAACTACTCTAAGGAGTGACATAGCAACACTGTCAGAGGACGGGAGGAATACAACTACTCTAAGGAGTGACATAGCAACACTGTCAGAGGACGGGAGGAATACAACTACTCTAAGGAGTGACATAGCAACACTGTCAGAGGACGGGAGGAATACAACTACTCTAAGGAGTGACATAGCAACACTGTCAGAGGACGGGAGGAATACAACTACTCTAAGGAGTGACATAGCAACACTGTCAGAGGACGGGAGGAATACAACTACTAAGGAGTCTAGCAACAAGGAGTGAGGAATACAGCAACACTGTCAGAGGACGGGAGGAATACAACTACTCTAAGGAGTGACATAGCAACACTGTCAGAGGACGGGAGGAATACAACTACTCTAAGGAGTGACAGCAACACTGTCAGAGGACGGGAGGAATACAACTACTCTAAGGAGTGACATAGCAACACTGTCAGAGGACGGGAGGAATACAACTACTCTAAGGAGTGACAGCAACACTGTCAGAGGACGGGAGGAATACAACTACTCTAAGGAGTGACATAGCAACACTGTCAGAGGACGGGAGGAATACAACTACTCTAAGGAGTGACATAGCAACACTGTCAGAGGACGGGAGGAATACAACTACTCTAAGGAGTGACAGCAACACTGTCAGAGGACGGGAGGAATACAACTACTCTAAGGAGTGACATAGCAACACTGTCAGAGGACATAGCAACACTGTCAGAGGAGGAATACAACTACTCTAAGGAGTGACATAGCAACACTGTCAGAGGACGGAGGAATACAACTACTCTAAGGAGTGACATAGCAACACTGTCAGAGGACGGGAGGAATACAACTACTCTAAGGAGTGACATAGCAACACTGTCAGAGGACGGGAGGAATACAACTACTCTAAGGAGTGACATAGCAACACTGTCAGAGGACGGGAGGAATACAACTACTCTAAGGAGTGACATAGCAACACTGTCAGAGGACGGGAGGAATACAACTACTCTAAGGAGTGACATAGCAACACTGTCAGAGGACGGGAGGAATACAACTACTCTAAGGAGTGACATAGCAACACTGTCAGAGGACGGGAGGAATACAACTACTCTAAGGAGTGACATAGCAACACTGTCAGAGGACGGGAGGAATACAACTACTCTAAGGAGTGACATAGCAACACTGTCAGAGGACGGGAGGAATACAACTACTCTAAGGAGTGACATAGCAACACTGTCAGAGGACGGGAGGAATACAACTACTCTAAGGAGTGACATAGCAACACTGTCAGAGGACGGGAGGAATACAACTACTCTAAGGAGTGACATAGCAACACTGTCAGAGGACGGGAGGAATACAACTACTCTAAGGAGTGACATAGCAACACTGTCAGAGGACGGGAGGAATACAACTACTCTAAGGAGTGACACAGCAACACTATAACATGTCAGAGAAGCCCTAGTCAAAAACACATGGACAATCAGCTGTAACATGAAGGAGAAGGCCTAGTCAAAAACACATGGACAATCAGCTGTAACATGAAGGAGAAGGCCTAGTCAAAAACACACGGACATTCAGCTATAACATGAAGGAGAAGGCCTAGTCAAAAACACATGGAGTTGATAAAAGAGAAGCGTTACTCACTGAGCAGAGACTCGATGACCACCCTGTAGAGGTCAGCCTGACGATGGGGCTGCCACTGAACACACATACTGGACATCATCACCTGGTAGGTGTTCAGGTTGGTCACGCCCAGGTACACTGAGGGGAGGGAGAGAGACAGAGGGGGACAGAGAGAGAGAGAGAGAGAGAGAGAGAGAGAGAGAGAGAGAGAGAGAGAGAGAGAGAGACACAGAGAGAGAGAGAGAGAGAGGGACACAGAGAGAGAGAGAGAGAGAGAGAAGTGAGGGGGCAGAGAGAGAGGGGGACAGAGAGAGAGAGAGAGAGAGAGAGAGAGAAGTGGGCGGGCAGAGAGAGAGAGAGAGAGAGAGAGAGAGAGAGAGAGAGAGAGAGAGAAGTGGGGGCAGGGAGAGAGAGAGAGAGAGAGAAGTGAGGGGGCAGAGAGAGAGAGAGAGAGAGAGAGAGAGAGAGAGAGAAGTGGGGGGCAGAGCAGAGAGAGAGAGAGAGAGAGAGAGAGAGAGAAGTGGGGGGGCAGAGAGAGAGAGAGCGGGAGAGAGAGAGAGAGAGAGAAGTGGGGGCAGAGAGAGAGAGAGAGAGAAGTGGGGGCAGCAGAGAGAGAGAGAGAGAGAGAGAGAGAGAGAGTGAGAGAGAGAGAGAGAGAGAGAGAGAGAGAGAGAGAGAGAGAGAGAGAGAGAGAGAGCGAGAGAGAAGTGGGGGGGACAGAGAGAGGGGGACAGAGAGAATGAGAGACAAAGAGAGTGAGACACAGAGAGAGAGTGAAACACAGAGAGAGACAAAAAGAGAGAGACAAAAAGAGAGAGACAAAAAGAGAGAAAGACACAGGAGAGAGAGAGAAAGAGAGAGATTTTATAAACACAATCACGATGACAGAAGAACATCACCAGCACATCACTATCACCATTACCATCACAATCAAATAACTATCACATCACTATCACCATTACCATCACAATCACAATCAAATAACTATCACATCAAATCACTATCACATCACTATCACATCACTATCACCATCACAATCACAATCAAATAACTATCACATCAAATCACTATCACATCACTATCACATCAAATAACTATCACATTACATCACTATCACATCACAATCACTATCACATCAAATAACTATCACATCACATCCCTATCAAATCACTATCACATCACTATCAAATCACTATCACATCACTATCACATCAAATAACTATCACATCAAATCACTATCACAATCACATCAAATCACTATCACATCAAATCACTATCACATCACTATCACATCAAATCATTATCACTATCACATCAAATCACTATCACATCACTATCACATCACATAACTATCACATCAAATAACTATCACATCAAATCACTATCACATCACATCAAATCACTATCACATCACATCACTATCACATCAAATCACTATCACATCAAATCACTATCACATCAAATCACATCAAATCACTATCACATCAAATCACTATCACATCAAATCACTATCACATCACATCACATCAAATCACTATCACATCAAATCACTATCACATCACTATCACATCACTATCACATCACATCACTATCACATCAAATCACTATCACATCAAATCACTATCACATCACTATCACATCAAATCACTGTCACATCACTATCACTATCACTATCACATCAAAATCACATCAAATAACTATCACATCACTATCACATCAAATCACTATCACATCAAATCACTATCACATCAAATCACATCACATAACTATCACATCAAATCACATCAAATCACTATCACATCAAATCACATCAAATCACTATCACATCAAATCACATCAAATCAATCACATCAAATCACAATCACGATCACAATCATGACCCCACCACATCACTATCTACAGTCACATCATGAAGGAACTGAAGCCAACAGCTGACGGAGAATTGCAACCTGTCAACCTAGCTAATCGTATTGACAGGTAAAGACCAGGATGTTGATAGTATTGATAACGTGTCATAATAAAACACAATCAAACCAGCTGTGTAACTGTGTAACTGTGTCTTTAAGGAATTCATTTCATCCACTCAAATAAACAACTCATTCTGGTTTATGGGAAGAATCCATATGAACTAATGTCCAACTTCTGAGTCCTATCCAACTCCCATTTGTTATCAAAGAAAAGAAAGGCTATTAATCTTGGTGATTCAATTGTATATGACGTGTTGATAGAGAGCAATAAGTTAGAATCTATTCTCCAATCTTTATGAAAGCTATTAGGAACCGTAAACATTTTAAAGAGTGTCAACAATCTCTCTGTTCCGTACAACAACAAACATGTTCTGAAAAACAAAAGCTGCAACAACAAAACTAATCTTTTAAAATGATTATTCCTGGTTTCATTTTAGAGGAGCAGAAGTTGTTTCCATCTGATTTACACTTTACACTTTGCACTTTGCACTTTGCACTTTGCACTTTGCACTTTACACTTTGCACTTTACACTTTACACTTTACACTTTACATGTTACAATTTACACTTTACACTTTACACTTTACAACGAAAATGTCAATAAATCACACAGCTAAACAATCTGACACAAGTACCATACGAACTTCTAGAACAGAACGACAACATGTCAACACCCAGAACATCAAAGAGCTACGACACAACTGTGAGATCATAGACCAGAGTCCTATGGGAGCACTATATAGGGAACAGTTTGAGACCAGAGTCCTATGAGAACACTATATAGGGAACAGTTTGAGACCAGAGTCCTATGGGAGCACTATATAGGGAACAGTTTGAGACCAGAGTCCTATGGGAGCACTATATAGGGAACAGTTTGAGACCAGAGTCCTATGGGAGCATAGGGAACAGTTTGAGACCAGAGTCCTATGGGAGCACTATATAGGGAACAGTTTGAGACCAGAGTCCTATGGGAGCACTATATAGGGAACAGTTTGAGACCAGAGTCCTATGGGAGCACTATATAGGGAACAGTTTGAGACCAGAGTCCTATGGGAGCACTATATAGGGAACAGTTTGAGACCAGAGTCCTATGGGAGCACTATATAGGGAACAGTTTGAGACCAGAGTCCTATGAGAACACTATATAGGGAACAGTTTGAGACCAGAGTCCTATGGGAGCACTATATAGGGAACAGTTTGAGACCAGAGTCCTATGGGAGCACTATATAGGGAACAGTTTGAGACCAGAGTCCTATGGGAGCACTATATAGGGAACAGTTTGAGACCAGAGTCCTATGGGAGCACTATATAGGGAACAGTTTGAGACCAGAGTCCTATGGGAGCACTATATAGGGAATAGGGAACGTTTGAGACCAGAGTCCTATGGGAGCACTATATAGGGAATAGGGTGCAGTTTGGGACACAGTCTTTAACTTCCTTATACGAGCCGTATTAATGAGCTGTATGTATGCATGGACAGACAGCCACTCTGCTGCACCAGGGCCACAAACATTTGGAAGACAAGAGTCAAAACCAGGTAAAATTGAGCTATTTGTGCATTTAATTATTTAAAGGTCAAACTGACAATGCATAAAATATTGATAGGAATCTTGGTGGTGCGTATGCAGATATAATTATACGGCCAGCGTGAGGAGGTGAACTACTGTACAGTGTGTTTGGGGTTGAAAGAGAAACTGCAACGCATCATAAGGCATTTGTGGCACAAATGGGGGTTGGGGTGGGGGGTTGGGAGGGGGATTGGGAGGGGGTTGGGGGGGGGGGGTTGGGGGTGGGGGGGGGGCACTTATGGGGTGGGGGATTGGAGGGGGCACTTATGGGGTGGGGGGGGTTTGGAGGGGGTGGGGGATTGGAGGGGGCACTTATGGGGTGGGGGGTTGGGAGGGGGCACTTATGGGGTGGGGGGCACTTATGGGGGGGTGGGGGGAGAACTTATAGCCACATAGAGATGAGCTGCATACATTTAAATGCTCAGGATATATAAATTCATGCATTATTCATTTACTCATTCATCCATCCACTCATTAATTCAGTCAGCCATTCACTCATTCATTGTACATGTATAATATGTATGTAGACGTACTGTAGACGTATTGGGCTCCCGAGCGGCGCAGCGGTCTAAGGCACTGCATCTCAGTGCAAGAGGCGTCACTACAGTCCCTGGTTCGAATCCAGGCTGTATCACATCCGGCCATGATTGGGAGTCCCATAGGGTGGCCCACAATTGGCCCAGATTTGTCCAGGTTGTAGATAAGGGTTTGTTCTTAACTGACTTGCTAGGTTAAATGAAGAAAATACATACATACATATATATATATATATATATATTGTTCTGGGTCCAGCTTCCCGTTATGGAGGGGCTAGTGGATTGGCAGTATGTCCTGGTTCTGCCAGTTGAGAAGAGATATTATATCACCGTGTGTCTCTGGAACGTCTCATCTGACTGAGATCCAATGAGAACGCAGCTCTTCTCAGGTAGTCACACAGCGGGACGCTGACGTGACGCTCTGCCGACAAGCCAGACGGACTTTATGAAAAAGACAATCTATTTTACTTTTGATGAGAAAAGCTCCACAAAGCATGTATTATTTCACGATGCACCTGCTGATATCACATTTATATGCAAACGGGTGTACATTTCCCCCACTGTCTGCCTGAATATTGATATTCTCAGCTGTCCGTCAGGGTGGTGAAATCCTCTTCAACAAAACAAAGGGAATCTGATGTTATCAGCATAATGTAATGCAAACAGAATACAAAGCTATGTATTACGCTTCCTTAAAGCTTCATCTCCATGCGCTTTGCATTATGGGGATTAATAACATGTATCTTTACAAACTGGTTCAGAGGAGCAGGCATACACTACACATACAAAAGTATGTGGACACCCCCTTCAAATGAGTGGATTTGGCTATTTTAGCCACACCCGTTGCTGACAGGTGTATAACATTCAACACACTGCCATGCAATCTCCAAAGACAAACACTGGCAGTATAATGGCTTTACTGAAGAGCTCAGTGACTTTCAAAGTAGCACCGTCATAGGATGCCACTTTTCCAACAAGTCAGTTCGTCAAATTTCTGCCCTGTTAGAACTGCCCTGGTCAACTGTTTGTGCTGTTATTGTGAAGTGGAAACGTCTAGGAGCAACAACGGTTCAGCCGCAAAGTGGTAGGCCACACAAGCTCACAGAACGGGACCGCCGAGTGCTGAAACGTGTAGCGAGTAAAAATCGTCTGTCCTCGGTTGCAACACTCACTACCGAGTCACAAACTGCCTCTGGAAGCAACTTCAGCACAATAACTGTTTGTCAGGAGCTTCATGAAATGGGTTTCCATGGCAGAGCAGCCGCACACAAGCCTAAGATCACCATGTGCAATGCCAAGCGTCGGCTCACCACCATAAATATACACGAGTAGGTGGACCTGCCCCAATGCATAGTGCCAACTGTAAAGTTTGGTCTAATAATGGTCTGGGGCTGTTCTTCATGGTTCGGGCCTCTTAGTTCCAGTGAAGGGAAATGTTAACTCAACAGCATACATTACATTCTAGATGATTCGGTGCTTCCAACTTTGTGGCAACAGTTTGGGGAAGGCACTTTCCTGTTTCAGCTCAGCATGACAATGCCCCCACGCACAAAGTGAGGTCCCATACAGAACTGGTTTGTCGAGGTCGGTT
Source organism: Oncorhynchus tshawytscha (assembly GCF_018296145.1). Lineage (NCBI taxonomy): Eukaryota > Metazoa > Chordata > Actinopteri > Salmoniformes > Salmonidae > Oncorhynchus > Oncorhynchus tshawytscha. The sequence continues at coordinate 81,626 of NW_024609435.1, forward strand.
GACTGGCATGCACAGTGCCCTGACTTTAACCCCATCGAACTCCTTTGGGATTAATTGGAACGCCGACTGCGAGCCAGGCCTAATCGCCCAACTTCAGTGCCCGACCTCACGAATGCTCTTGTGGCTGAATGGAAGCAAGTCCCCACAGCAATGTTCCAACATCTAGTGGAAAGCCTTCCCAGAAGAGTGGAGGTTGTTATAGCAGCAAAAGCGGGACCAACTCCATATTAATGCCCATGATTTTGGAATGAGATGTTCGACAAGCAGGTGTCCACATACTTTTAGTCATGTGGTGTACTTCACTTTGAGAACAAGCGTTTAACTCGGCATCCAAAGTGGCTGCTTGGTATTGGAGGTTGGAAGAGTCCTGACCCTGAGGTTCCCTTTGTTGTGTTGTGGTCTTGAACTGCAACAGGAGTCTACCTAAACTACCTGAACACCATTCACCAGCCCTAACATGTAGTGGTGGTGTGTGTGTGTGGTGGGGGGGACACACACACACACACACACACTCACACACAGCGCCAGCAACAAACACACACTAACACACACACACACGCACACACACACATACAGGGTCAGCAACACACACACACAGCGCCAGCAACACACACACACACACACACACACACACACACACACACACGCACACACACACACACACACAACCTGACCAATAGAGCCAATATATTACATGTCTTGGCGGTGCCCTGGAGAGGCTGGCTGGATCCCGTGGTGTAGGAAGAGATGACCTTCACAGTGTACTCAGTGTCACTTTGCAGGTTCAGGATCAGCATGGTGTTGACGTCGTCTCCCACAAAGGTCTCCAGAGCTGACCCCGGCACTGTAGGAAACACAGAGACTGGCTCAGCAACACGCATAGATACACAACACACAGACACACAGACACACACACACACACACACACACACACACACACACACACACACACACACACACACACACACACACACACACACACACACAGTAACACACACACACAGACACACAGACACACAGACACACAGACACACAGACACACACACACACACAGACATACATACATACACACACACACACACACACACACACACAGTACACACACACACACACACACACACACACACGTATCATGTTGCACCTGAAGTTCCAACCAAATGTATTTGAGGGCAGTCTGGACAATGAGGAAGGGAGGCGCAGGCAGAGAGAAGGGAAGAAGGGCAGGGAACATGTATTGTAGTGAGAGTAAGCACCTCTCCACTAACAGACTAAGGCAGAGCCCCTGTTCCTCTTGTTGTAGAAGGCATTCAATCTAGTTGGAGGACCCATTTCTCTGGACCACAGGGCAGGGTATTACATCTACGTGGAGGACCCATTTCTCTGGACCACAGGGCAGGGTATTACATCTACGTGGAGGACCCATTTCTCTGGACCACAGGGCAGGGTATTACATCTAGGTGGAGGACCCATTTCTCTGGACCACAGGGCAGGGTATTAAATCTAGGTGGAGGACCCATTTCTCTGGACCACAGGGCTGGACCACAGGACAGGGTATTAAATCTAGGTGGAGGACCCATTTCTCTGGACCACAGGGCAGGGTATTAAATCTAGGTGGAGGACCCATTTCTCTGGACCACAGGGCAGGGTATTAAATCTAGGTGGAGGACCCATTTCTCTGGACCACAGGGCAGGGTATTAAATCTAGGTGGAGGACCCATTTCTCTGGACCACAGGACAGGGTATTAAATCTAGGTGGAGGACCCATTTCTCTGGACCACAGGACAGGGTATTAAATCTAGGTGGAGGACCCATTTCTCTGGACCACAGGACAGGGTATTACATCTAGGTGGAGGACCCATTTCTCTGGACCACAGGACAGGGTATTACATGTAGGTGGAGGACCCATTTCTCTGGACCACAGGACAGGGTATTAACCCATCTAGTATTAAATCTAGGATTTCTCTGGAGGACCCATTTCTCTGGACCACAGGACAGGGTATTAAATCTAGGTGGAGGACCCATTTCTCTGGACCACAGGACAGGGTATTAAATCTAGGTGGAGGACCCATTTCTCTGGACCACAGGACAGGGTATTATATGTAGGTGGAGGACCCATTTCTCTGGACCACAGGACAGTTTAAAGAGCTTCTAATAGAAAGCAGAGGCAGTCACAGGATGCAACCCAAATGGCAACCAATCCCCTATGCACTACTTTTGACCGGAGCTCTTTGGATCCTTGTCAAAAGTAGTGCACTACATAAGGAATAGGGTTCCCATAGGGCTCTGGTCAAATGTATTGCACTATTATAGGGAATAGGGTCCCCATAGGGCTCTGGTCAAAAGTAGTGTACTATATAGGGAATAGGGTCCCCATAGGGCTCTGGTCAAATGTATTGCACTATTATAGGGAATAGGGTCCCCATAGGGCTCTGGTCAAAAGTAGTGTACTATATAGGGAATAGGGTCCCCATAGGGCTCTGGTCAAAAGTAGTGCACTATATAGGGAATAGGGTCCCATAGGGCTCTGATCAAAAGTAGTGCACTATATAGGGAATAGGGTCCCATAGGGCTCTGATCAAAAGTAGTGCACTACATAGGGACCAGGTTTCCATTTGGAACACATCCACAGACTCTTTCTTCTTTCTGTTCTCATGTAGTTTCTCCAAGTAGGAAACAAAGCTGAGGGATATTTCCCCACACGCTGTGTTACACCCACATCAAGCCTTCTGTTTACAATGGAAAATGACTGAGACGGCAGACTGAATAATGGTGTTTAAAAGACTGTCTGAGACGGCAGACTGAATAATGGTGTTTAAAAGACTGTCTGAGACGGCAGACTGAATAATGGTGTTTAAAAGACTGTCTGAGACGGCAGACTGAATAATGGTGTTTAAAAGACTGTCTGAGACGGCAGACTGAATAATGGTGTTTAAAAGACTGTCTGAGACGGCAGACTGAATAATGGTGTTTAAAAGACTGTCTGAGACGGCAGACTGAATAATGGTGTTTAAAAGATTGAGACGAGAGAGGTGTGTATTGTAACAGGTGTGTATTATAACATGTGTGTATTGTAACAGGTGTATTGTAACAGGTGTGTATTGTAACAGGTGTGTATTGTAACAGGTGTGTATTGTAACATGTGTGTATTGTAACAGGTGTGTATTGTAACAGGTGTGTATTGTAACAGGTGTGTATTGTAACAGGTGTGTATTGTAACAGGTGTGTATTGTAACAGGTGTGTATTGTAACAGGTGTGTATTGTAACAGGTGTGTATTATAACAGGTGTGTATTATAACAGGTGTGTACGTACCAGAGGTGGGTTGGTAGACTACCCTGAAGCCCAAGGTGGGAGAAGGAGGCGTGTCCCAGGTGATGCGGAAGCGACTGAACCACTCCTCAGACACCCTCAGGTTGCTAGGCGCCGAGAGGGGCACTGACAAAACAAGAGTAGTAGAGAAACTGTCACTTATACACTGTGGTTTACGGTAAAATGGTGAAAATGATTAGTAGAGAAACTGTCACTTATACACTGTGGTTTACGGTAAAATGGTGAAGATGATTGGTAGAGAAACTGTCACTTATACACTGTGGTTTACGGTAAAATGGTGAAGATGATTGGTAGAGAAACTGTCACTTATACACTGTGGTTTACGGTAAAATGGTGAAGATGCCATTCAAAATGATTGGTAGAGAAACTGTCACTTATACACTGTGGTTTATGGTAAAATGGTGAAGATGCCGTTCAAAATGATTGGTAGAGAAACTGTCACTTATACACTGTGGTTTACGGTAAAATGGTGAAGATGATTGGTAGAGAAACTGTCACTTATACACTGTGGTTTACGGTAAAATGGTGAAGATGATTGGTAGAGAAACTGTCACTTACACACTGTGGTTTACGGTAAAATGGTGAAGATGCCGTTCAAAATGATTGGTAGAGAAACTGTCACTTATACACTGTGGTTTACGGTAAAATGGTGAAGATGCCGTTCAAAATGATTGGTAGAGAAACTGTCACTTATACACTGTGGTTTACGGTAAAATGGTGCAGATGATTGGTAGAGAAACTGTCACTTATACACTGTGGTTTACGGTACGCTGTTAGGCTGCAGTCAATTGTTATGGTATTGCACCAATATGCAAACCACAGATTCCATCCATCCAAAACACTGAGAGTTATTAAAGTCATATGTATGTGTGATTTATGAGCTATTGTGTTTTTACAAGGTTTGGGGTTTCATTTGGAATACAAGCTAGCCAAAGCCAAAGGGACTGTACTCTCTCTGCTCTCTACTTTAAAAACATATTTGACTTATATTCACTGTGGCATTTTCATTTACATTTTAAAGAGGAGACAATCCCAGTCTGAAAAAGCACCCCTATCCCTATAGGCTGCACTACTTTTGGTCTGAGCCTTACGGGCCGTGCCGCGGAACACGAGTACAACTTGAGACGGTCTGGTCACACGGATTTCTTAGGTGACAAAGATCCGGATGGATATTGTGATTTATCAGCGTAGTAACAAACCCCCCCCCCCCACCTAGCAACCCACGCAACCCTAAACAGTTCACTCTGTTCACACACCCTTCTTGTTGGCAGAGAGAAAACGTAGCAGTTTTAAAGCGAACTTCCTGCATTTCTCCACATTTTCCATGTCTTACGTGTGTTCATAATGATGCCAGGAGTCGAACACCAAACAAATGTTTATTTCTTTATTTTTAGTCGGGCCCGCGGTCCGTATTGACCCCGTTCTGTGTCCGGATCTGTCCCTCAGTCCGTATTGACCCCGTTCTGTGTCCGGATCTGTCCCTCGGTCCGTATTGACCCCGTTCTGTGTCCGGATCTGGGCCTCGGTCCGTATTGACCCCGTTCTGTGTCCAGATCTGGGCCTCGGTCCGTATTGACCCCGTTCTATGTCCGGATCTGTCCCTCGGTCCGTATTGACCCCGTTCTGTGTCCAGATCCGGCCCGCGGTCCGTATCGACCCTGTTCTGTGTCCGGATCTGTCCCTCGGTCCGTATTGACCCCGTTCTGTGTCCGGATCCGGCCCTCGGTCCGTATTGACCCCGTTCTGTGTCCGGATCCGGGCCGCGGTCCGTATTGACCCCGTTCTGTGTCCGGATCTGTCCCTCGGTCCGTATTGACCCCGTTCTGTGTCCGGATCCGGCCCTCGGTCCGTATTGACCCCGTTCTGTGTCCGGATCCGGCCCGCGGTCCGTATTGACCCCGTTCTGTGTCCGGATCTGTCCCTCGGTCCGTATTGACCCCGTTCTGTGTCTGTGTCCGGACCCCGTTCTGTGTCCGGATCTGGGCCTCGGTCCGTATTGACCCCGTTCTGTGTCCAGATCTGGGCCTCGGTCCGTATTGACCCCGTTCTATGTCCGAGTCCGGCCCGCGGTCCACCAGCTGAGTATGACTGATGTAGTGAATAGGATACCGTTTTGGACGCATCACCAGCTTGCTATTGGTAGAGTGTTTAATCATTCAGACAATGATGTTGAGCTGAGTGTATATAATCAATTACAGCATGAGGAAGTGTTTCAGTGGCTCATGACTGAGAACAGACTGACTGTGTGATTATGAATGGCTTTCATTAAGCTTATTAATGGACATGATCAATAATTTCTGGCTGTCCATTTACAGCGTCCTCAGAGGGTGACGACAGGGAACTGACACACTGGGAACATTTTCCACCTGCTGTTACTAGTCTGACTGAGGTGGTTCACTGAACTTAGTGGGATTGGTATCTAGATGGACAACCCTCCTCAACCAAATAACTACCATTTGATTTTGATTTGATTTATTACAGAGTCATGCATCTTCAGGATGCCCCACCCACATGGAGTCATGCATCATCAGGATGCCCCGCCCACATGGAGTCATGCATCTTCAGGATGCCCCACCCACATGGAGTCATGCATCTTCAGGATGCCCCGCCCACACGGAGTCATGCATCATCAGGATGCCCTGCCCAAATGGAGTCATGCATCATCAGGATGCCCTGCCCAAATGGAGTCATGCATCATCAGGATGCCCCGCCCACACGGAGTCATGCATCATCAGGATGCCCCGCCCAAATGGAGTCATGCATCATCAGGATGCCCCGCCCACATGGGCTTATAGGTATTTGCTGTGTCAAAATAAAATAATCATGTATATATATGCACACACATACACACACACACACACACACACACACACACACACACACACACACACACACACACACACACACACACACACACACACACACACACACACACACACACACATACATACATACATACATACATACATACATACATACATACATACATACATACATACATACAGTACTACTCACATCTACTCATCCAAGGGTTTTCATTGGTTTTACTATTTTCTACATTGTAGAATAATAGTAAAGACATCAAAACTATGAAATAACACATATGGAATCATGTAGTAACCCAAAACATTTGAGTTTCTTCAAAGTGGCCACCCTTTGCCTTGATGACAGGTTTGCACACTCTTGGAATTCTCTCAACCAGCTTCATGAGGTGGTCACCTGGAATGCATTCCAATTAACAGGATTGCCTTGTTAAAAGTTCATTTGTGGAATCAGTTGTGTTGTGACAAAGTAGAGGTGGTATACAGAATTTGGTAAAAGACCAAGTCCATATTATGGCAAGAACAACTCAACACTTCCAGGTGACTAACTCATGAAGCTGGTTGAGAGAATACCAAGAGTGTGCAAAGCTGTCATCAAGGCAAAGGGTGGCTACTTTGAAGAATCTCAAATATAAAATATATTTTGATTTGTTTAACACTTCTTTTTTGGTTACTACATGAATTCCATATGTGTTATTTCATAGTTTTGATGTATATATAGAAATAGGTAAGTAGAGCTCAATATAGAGCTTGAATTGTATCATAGCATTTACCATACACCCCCCACAATAGAGCCAGGTGTAAACCCCAGTCATCACACCAGCTACAAGACCAGCTTCATAGAACCATCCACAAGGAAGGCTGTACTCACATGTTCTGCCCACAGAAGAAACACTGATGCCGTCCTGTCCATCTGTGTAGACTGGGGTGACCGTCACCTTGTGCTCTGTGTCAGACAGCAGAGGCTGGAGAAGGACTGTGGTCTGCTGCCCAGGCACCAGGACCTGGCGGGTAGAGATTAGACATAGTGTTACACAGTGTGTGTGTGTGTGTGTGTGTGTGTGTGTGTGTGTGTGTGTGTGTGTGTGTGTGTGTGTGTGTGTGTGTGTGTGCGAGAGCATAAGCGTGAGGGTTTCTCCTCAGAAATCTATCTGACCTCCAAGTGTGTCTTATTTCACTGCTCCCGACACGTCATTAATCAAACACATGGTAACGTCTCATCTAGCCTGTTGATTGGCCAGTTCCCACAGTGGCCAGAGGCTGAACTGACACTTGGCTTTGGGTATGAGGCTGATACGTGGTCTGAAGTTCTTTCCAAACATTATCACTGCTCTATTCTTCCATTTTTTGTTTCTCATTAACAAAATTTTCCTCAACGACAAAACAGTTAAAACCCGATATGTCGTTAACGACAAGAAAGATTAACATCTTATGAAAATTCCCAAATCGCACCCTATTCCCTATTTAGTGCACTACTTTTGACCAGGGCCCATAGGGTTCCTGTTCCTAAAATAGTGCACTTATATAGGGAATAGGGTTCCATTTGGGACAGAAACAAAGTTAGCCTGATATTACCTCTCTGCATAATCATCAGCAGGTTAGTAGTATCACGCTGTTCTGGTCGCTCATTAGACTCTTAGACCACAGTTAAAAATAGGATTTAAAAAGAAGTTCCCAAAGGATGTTACCAAAAAAAAAGGAAATGAAATGGTAAAAAGTTCCCTGAGAAGGTACAACTATGTAAAAGGAATAATATTATAGTGTCATTACTTGGAATTAGATCTTGTATGATAGCCTCACCGTATAAACTGTTTTACAAGTCCTCTATGATCCTTCACTGGTCGGTCTGGGCTTTTCTTTTTTTTTTTATCCCATCTTGTGAAGTGTCAAGCCCCATACCGTGGAAATGGACGGTCCACCAGGCATGTGGTGTGTAAATCAGAACTGCCAAGTAGTTGGTTCGAGCCCAAAGTGAACGTTCCTAAATGCCCTCTCTAAGAAGCCATATCCTCACATGCAGAGGAGTGAGAGGCTAAACCCAAACCCCATCCCTATCCTCCATCCCATCCCCTGCCCTGTCAGACCCCACACCAGAGCTGAACTGTCCTGACTCCTGCACAACAACTCTGATTAACGGAGCTGTCCAATAGACACGTGGTGCTGAAACCTGCCAGGGGAGTTGGCTTGACTCAGCCCAAAACTAAACGATCTGAAAGTCCCAACCGTTCTCTCTAAGGAGCATGTCCTCACAGGTCTCTACTTCAGTCTGTGGGGTAATTGGGATTCTTCAGAAAAAAGGAAAAAAAACTCTTTATGGATGTGTCCCAAATTACACCCTATTCCCTATGTAGTGCACTACTGTTGACCAGAGCCCTATGGGGACCCTATTCCCTATGTAGTGCACTACTTTTGACCAGAGCCCTATGGGGACCCTATTCCCTATGTAGTGCACTACTTTTGACCAGAGCCCTATGGGGACCCTATTCCCTATGTAGTGCACTACTGTTGACCAGAGCCCTATGGGGACCAGATTCCCTATGTAGTGCACTACTTTGGACCAGAACCCTATGGGGACCCTAATTCCCTATGTAGTGCACTACTTTTGACCAGAGCCCTATGGGGACCCTATTCCCTATGTAGTGCACTACTTTGGACCAGAACCCTATGGGCCCTATATAAGGAACAGAGTGCCGTATGGGGTGCAGTCAGTGTGTTCCATTCGTTCCTCAGTGACCTAAATGCTTGTTGAAAAGATAATGGAAGTTCTTCCACGTTGCTCCGTCCCCTCTATCTTCCCCAACACAGCAGGAGCCGGGGAGATGCAGAGGTCCCAGGTGGAAATTAAAATACGAGTGAAGGACAAAGAATAGATAGAGGGTTTAAGTGCTGAATCACTGTAGATTCCCTTGGCCCCATAGGGCTCTGTGGGGGTTGGTGCAGAGAGGTGGAAGGGGCTCCAAACTAATAATTTTTCTCATCGTACAAATGAGCTCCTGTTCCTGTGATTCTATTGAACACACTGAATAATAAAATGGTGTGATTCTATTGAACACACTGGATAATAAAATGGTGTGATTCTATTGAACACACTGGAGAATAAAATGGTGTGATTCTATTGAACACACTGGAGAATAAAATGGTGTGATTCTATTGAACACACTGGATAATAAAATGGTGTGATTCTATTGAACACACTGGATAATAAAATGGTGTGATTCTATTGAACACACTGGATAATAAAATGGTGTGATTCTATTGAACACACTGGAGAATAAAATGGTGTGATTCTATTGAACACACTGGAGAATAAAATGGTGTGATTCTATTGAACACACTGGAGAATAAAATGGTGTGATTCTATTGAACACACTGGATAATAAAATGGTGTGATTCTATTGAATTTGAGCAGGGAGATTTAAAAAAACTCCAGTCAGATGAAGACTATTTTACATACTAGGTGAAGAATACTTTGGCAAAACGACCTACATTTGACTCATCTATCAGACGTTCTTACAGGAGCAATGAGGGTTAAGTGCCTTGCTCAAGGGCACATCGACAAATTTTTCACCTAGTTGGCTCCTGGATTTGAACCAGTGACCTTTCGGTTACTGGCACATGCTCTCAACCGCTAGGCTGTCTGCCACCCCGTTCTTCGTTGTCTCCACACATCTGCTTCCCTATCGACCAGTCTATTGTTTCTATCATTCTACCACCCACTCATTGTCTATCCATTCTATGCATTGTCTACAAATAGCCTTTTTGTGAAGGGCATATACATAACAGAGAAGGGTTAAGTTGTCAATGCTTAGTCTGAAGAACAGTCAAAACCCAGGATTTACATTCCAAACGTATCTGTTCTTAATCGGCGACCTTTAGGATCAACAAAACAGGACAACTGAAAGGACAACAATGAGTTCCACAAGTTTGTCAACCACATTTCAAATTGGAGGTGTCTTTTCAGAAAACACTCTGAGAAAAAAAGATGCTATCTAGAACCTTAAAGGGTTCTAAGACTGTCCCAATAGGTACAACCCTTTTGGCTCCATGTAGAACCCATTTGGTTCCAGGTAGAACCCTTTTGTCTCCGGGTAGAACCCTTTTGGTTCCAGGTAGAACCCTTTTGGCTCCAGGTAGAACCCTTTTGGTTCCAGGTAGAACCCTTTTGGCTCCAGGTAGAACCATTTTGGCTCCATGTAGAACCCTTTTTGTTCCAGGTAGAACCCTTTTGGCTCCAGGTAGAACCCTTTTGGTTCCAGGTAGAACCCTTTTGGCTCCAGGTAGAACCCTTTCTACAGAGGGTTCTACCTGGAACTGAAAAGGGTTCTCCTATGGGGATAGCAGAAGAACCCTTTTCTCTAAGAGTGTAGATAGATATTATGCATCCATGCAGTGTGTCAAACTAATCAGTGGATCGACATGTGTCTCAATTTCTGTGCCTTACAGGAATTAGTTCGGTGACTAAGCCACCATGATCAAATAATCAAAGACTTTCATTAGGTTCCAGAGAGCCCAAAGGAGCATGGGTAATAATTTATCTGGTTCCTTTCAAACAGCACTGTGACTGTGTCAGCCAGTTAATTCCACACTGATACACAAATTAGACATGCTCAACAGTAATTACACATTTAGATCAGGATTTAACCCCTGGATGGGGACAGCTACAGAACTTGCCCTGTCATCAGGATTTAACCCCTGGATGGGTACAGCTACAGAACGTGTCCTGTCATCAGGATTTAACCACTTGATGGGGACAGCTACAGAACTTGTCCTGTCATCAGGTTCTAACCCCTGGATCGGTACAGCTACAGAACGTGTCCTGTCACCAGGATTTAACCCCTGGATGGGTACAGCTACAGAACGTGTCCTGTCATCAGGATTTAACCCCTGGATGGGGACAGCTACAGAACGTGTCCTGTCATCAGGATTTAACCCCTGGATGGGTACAGCTACAGAACGTGTCCTGTCATCAGGATTTAACCCCTGGATGGGGACAGCTACAGAACGTGTCCTGTCATCAGGGTTTAACCCCTGGATGGGTACAGCTACAGAACGTGTCCTGTCATCAGGATCTAACCTCCCTGAGGTGATTTTCATTGTGTGGTGCCAAACAATCAAAGTAAGATGCTTGGTTTCTGAACAGAGCTGAGTTACACAGAGTGATCTACCTACAACACACGCATAGGAAAATTACCTCTGAACTTCCCCTCTGTGATACACTCCACGTACAGTCTAAATCTGCCCATCTTTGACCATATTCCCAAAGGGATGTGAAACCATCCGGACATTAAGACGCCTGGTAACTCTGTGAGTTCTCTCTATACTCACTGACAACCTAGCGTACAACCAGGGTGCTAAGGTGCAGGACGGTGTGACCAGTGAGAATAAGGAGTGACTTATAATCAGTACACCACATATCATGATCACTGAAAGTAAACTCGTCTTCAGAAATAGCCGGTCTCTGCCTCTAAACGAGCTCCAAACTCACTGACTCCTCGTTGCGGTCTCCTGTGAGGCTGACGTAGGTGACTCTGTACTGGTCCACCTTAGGATCCTCCAGCTGCCATGACACCTCCAGGCTGTAGGTGGTCTCCTCCTGGACCTGCAGGCCTCTCACCGCCTGACGCACCACTGGAGGGGACAGGTAACACAGAGATATTCATGTATCGACTTATTGAATCCTTTTGACCAGGCCAGTTAGCTGATAACAAGCTTGGACAAGAGACTTGATTGAGTTCACACAACATGAAATGACTCATCATCAACATATGCAATTACAATCATGATATTCAGCACCATGCAATTTAGCAACACAATGCAGTCAATAATCACATCTTTGTAAACCAGGAGTAGTCTGTCATTTTATACCAGCGTGGTCAAGTAACAAGTCCTTCTAAAACCAAAGCAAAGCAAACCCTGCCGAAGAGATGACACTCTTAGGGATGGATGTTTTCCTGACCACATTACCTGACCAGGAATAACTCTGAGCCCTAGCTATGAGATATAACCCAGGTAGAAGAGACTAAATGTCCACCAGGAATAACTCTGAGCCCTAGCTATGAGATATAACCCAGGTAGAAGAGACTAAATGTCCACCAGGAATAACTCTGAGCCCTAGCTATGAGATATAACCCAGGTAGAAGAGACTAAATGTCCACCAGGAATAACTCTGAGCCCTAGCTATGAGATATAACCCATGTAGAAGAGACTAAATGTCCACCAGGAATAACTGAGCCCCAGCTATGAGATATAACCCAGGAAAAAGGGACTAAATGTCCACCAGGAATAACTCTGAGCCGCAGCTATGAGATACAACCCAGGTAGAAGAGACTAAATGTCCACCAGGAATAACTGAGCCCTAGCTATGAGATATAACCCCGGTAGAAGAGACTAAATGTCCACCAGGAATAACTCTGAGCCCTAGCTATGAGATATAACCCAGGTAGAAGAGACTAAATGTCTACCAGGAATAACTCTGAGCCCTAGCTATGAGATATAACCCAGGTAGAAGAGACTAAATGTCCACCAGGAATAACTCTGAGCCCTAGCTATGAGATATAACCCAGGTAGAAGAGACTAAATGTCCACCAGGAATAACTCTGAGCCCTAGCTATGAGATATAACCCAGGTAGAAGAGACTAAATGTCCACCAGGAATAACTCTGAGCCCTAGCTATGAGATATAACCCAGGTAGAAGAGACTAAATGTCCACCAGGAATAACTCTGAGCCCTAGCTATGAGATATAACCCAGGTAGAAGAGACTAAATGTCCACCAGGAATAACTCTGAGCCCTAGCTATGAGATATAACCCAGGTAGAAGAGACTAAATGTCCACCAGGAATAACTCTGAGCCCTAGCTATGAGATATAACCCAGGTAGAAGAGACTAAATGTCCACCAGGAATAACTCTGAGCCCTAGCTATGAGATATAACCCAGGTAGAAGAGACTAAATGTCCACCAGGAATAACTCTGAGCCCTAGCTATGAGATATAACCCAGGTAGAAGAGACTAAATGTCCACCAGGAATAACTCTGAGCCCTAGCTATGAGATATAACCCAGGTAGAAGAGACTAAATGTCCAGGTAGAAGAGACTAAACACAGGAATAACTCTGAGCCCTAGCTATGAGATATAACCCAGGTAGAAGAGACTAAATGTCCACCAGGAATAACTCTGAGCCCTAGCTATGAGATATAACCCAGGTAGAAGAGACTAAATGTCCACCAGGAATAACTAGTAATCTAAGCCCTAAAGCTATGAGATATAACCCAGGTAGAAGAGACTATGTCCACCATGTCCACCAGGACTATAACGAGTCAGAAGAGCCCTGGGAGCTATGAGATATAACCCAGGTAGAAGAGACTAAATGTCCACCAGGAATAACTCTGAGCAACAGTCACACTGTTCATATACCCAGGTAGAAGAGACTAAATGTCCAACAGGAATAACTCTGATGCAGTTATGAGACAAACAGGTAGAAGAGACTAAATGTCCACCAGGAATAACTCTGAGCCCTAGCTATGAGATATAACCCAGGTAGAAGAGACTAAATGTCCACCAGGAATAACTCTGAGCCCTAGCTATGAGATATAACCCAGGTAGAAGAGACTAAATGTCCACCAGGAATAACTCTGAGCCCTAGCTATGAGATATAACCCAGGTACAAGAGTATAAATGACTTCAGACCTGAGAAATACGACAGTAATTTAAAAGTAGTAAATCTTTGATGATTGAATTTGGAAACTCTAGTTTGGTCCCATATGGTACCATGTGGCTCTCGGCAGGACTATAATCGAGTCAGAGAGACTTGTGGGAGCAGAACGCTTGGTGACAACATGAAAAAGAGCCTTTTCCATTCGACCAATAAGAATAATTTAAACAACAGTCACACTGTTCAAGTACCTGGCGTTGTAGTGGCAACCGTTGTTGTCCTGGCAACTGGAAACAATAGTGATGCAGTTAGTAAGACAAACAGAGAGAAATACGATACTGGAAACTGAATCAAGTACTACAGTTTAGATTTTGTCGACGTTGCCTACCCAGTGTGGGTGCAGGCTGCACCTCCAGCCAAAGCTGTACCACATCTGATTCAACTCATTAAGTCTTTATTGGACAAAGGGATTAGTTCAATACCTGAATCTGGAGTCTGACTGATATAGCTGGAGTGAAAGCCTGGCCCTCTGCAGATAAGGTCTGATTTAAAGTCACGGACTAAACTGCACAACTGCTGTATGGTGCATAGAGAATGAGTTGAGTTGCATTATTCTCTCACGTGTCGTCTCCACCACTAACACCGCATCACTCTCTGATTGGTCTTTGAAGACGGCTTGGAGCATCACTTCGTACTCTGTGTTAGGGCTCAGTCCACTGAGGAGGAAGGAGTCCACATCACCACTTATAGCCATCTAGAATACAGAGAACAGATAGAGAGATAATATGACATTTGTAATGTCTTTACTGTTTTGAAACTTCTGAGAGTAAGACTGTTAGAGAGTTTTTCACTTTATATATTCACTTTGTATGTTGTCTACCTCACTTGCTTTGGCAATGTTAACACATGTTTCCCATGCCAATAAAGCCCTTGAATTGAATTGAATTATTGAATTGAAGAGAGAGAGAGAGAAACAGAAAGGATAATATACAGCTGCTATCAATATCATTATCATACACTGCTCTCTCATGGATTGACTCAACTAGTCTGCATTGGTGGGTTTTGTGGGAAAATCTCTACTCTCCAGATCGACGGAGCCTTTTGGGTCTCAGTGGTGTAACATTCCACCACCCTACCTCACAGACACAGTGTATCTACTCCACGGTAACATTCTACCACCCTACCTCACAGACACAGTGTATCTACTCCACGGTAACATTCTACCACCCTACCTCACAGACACAGTGTATCTACTCCACAGTAACATTCTACCACCCTACCTCACAGACACAGTGTATCTACTCCACAGTAACATTCTACCACCCTACCTCACAGACACAGTGTATCTACTCCACAGTAACATTCAGACACAGTGTATCACTCCACGGTAACATTCTACCACCACCTCACAGACACAGTGTATCTACTCCACAGTAACATTCTACCACCCTACCTCACAGACACAGTGTATCTACTCCACAGACACAGTGTATCTACTCCACGACACAGTAACATTCTACCACCCTACCTCACAGACACCTACTCCACGGTAACCTACCACCCTACCTCACAGACACAGTGTATCTACTCCACAGTAACATTCCACCACCCTACCTCACAGACACAGTGTATCTACTCCACAGTAACATTCTACCACCCTACCTCACAGACACAGTGTATCTACTCCACGGTAACATTCTACCACCCTACCTCACAGACACAGTGTATCTTCCACAGTAACACCACCCTACCTCACAGACACAGTGTATCTACTCCACAGTAACATTCCACCACCCTACCTCACAGACACAGTGTATCTACTCCACAGTAACATTCCACCACCCTACCTCACAGACACAGTGTATCTACTCCACAGTAACATTCCACCACCCTACCTCACAGACACAGTGTATCTACTCCACAGTAACATTCACCACCCTACCTCACAGACACAGTGTATCTAGCTCCACGGTAACAGCCTCCACCCTACCTCACAGACACAGTGTATCAGTCACAGTAACATTCCACCACCCTACACATCACAGCCTCACAGCTGTACAGTCACAGCCTCACAGCCACAGACACAGCCTCACAGCTCTACAGTCACAGCCTCACACAGTCACAGCCTTACAGCTGCCTACACAGTCACACAGCCTGTACATTCACAGCCTCACAGCTGTACAGTCACAGCCTCACAGCCTCACAGTACCACAGCCTCACACACATCACAGCCTCACAGCTGTACAGTCACAGCCTCACAGCTGTACAGTCACAGCCTCACAGCTGTACAGTCACAGCCTCACAGCTGTACAGTCACAGCCTCACAGCCCGACAATCACAGCCTCACAGCTCTACAGTCACAGCCTCACAGCTGTACAGTCACAGCCTCACAGCCCGACAGTCACAGCCTCACAGCTGCTACAGTCACAGCCTCACAGCTGTACAGTCACAGCCTCACAGCCCGAAAATCACAGCCTCACAGCTCTACAGTCACAGCCTCACAGCTGTACAGTCACAGCCTCACAGCCCGACAGTCACAGCCTCACAGTTCTACTACATAGGGCTCAGATCCAAAGTAATGCACTTTACAGGGAACAGGGTGCCATGAGAGACACAGACAGTGTATCTATTCCACAGTAACATCCCATTATCCTACCTCACAGACACAGTGTATCTACTCCACAGTAACATCCCATTATCCTACCTCACAGACACAGTGTATCTACTCCACAGTAACATCCCATTATCCTACCTCACAGACACAGTGTATCTACTCCACAGTAACATCCCATTATCCTACCTCACAGACAGTGTATCTACTCCACAGTAACATTCCACCACCCTACCTCACAGACACAGTGTATCTACTCCACAGTAACATTCCACCACCCTACCTCATAGACACAGACAGTGTATCCACTCCACAGTAACATTCTACCACCCTACCTCACAGACACAGCCAGTGTATCTACTCCACAGTAACATTCTACCACCCTACCTCACAGACACAGTGTATCTACTCCACAGTAACATTCCACCACCCTACCTCACAGACACAGTGTATCTACTCCACAGTAACATTCCACCACCCTACCTCACAGACACAGTATCTACTCCACAGTAACATTCCACCACCCTACCTCACAGACACAGTGTATCTACTCCACAGTAACATTCTACCACCCTACCTCACAGACACAGTGTATCTACTCCACAGTAACATTCCACCACCCTACCTCACAGACAGTGTATCTACTCCACAGTAACATTCCACCACCCTACCTCACAGACACAGTGTATCTACTCCACAGTAACATTCTACCACCCTACCTCATAGACACAGACAGTGTATCCACTCCACAGTAACATTCTACCACCCTACCTCACAGACACAGCCAGTGTATCTACTCCACAGTAACATTCTACCACCCTACCTCACAGACACAGTGTATCTACTCCACAGTAACATTCCACCACCCTACTCCCCTCACAGACACAGACACAGTATCTACTCCACAGTAACATTCCACCACCCTACCTCACAGACACAGTATCTACTCCACAGTAACATTCCACCACCCTACCTCACAGACACAGACAGTGTATCTACTCCACAGTAACATTCCACCACCCTACCTCACAGACACAGACAGTGTATCTACTCCACAGTAACATTCTACCATCCTACCTCACAGACACAGTGTATCTACTCCACAGTAACATTTCACCATTCTACCTCACAGACACAGTGTATCTACTCCACAGTAACATTTCACCACCCTACCTCACAGACAGTGTATCTACTCCACAGTAACATTCCATCACCCTACCTCACAGACACAGTGTATCTACTCCACAGTATCATTCCATTATTCTACCTCACAGACAGTGTATCTACTCCACAGTAACATTCTACCACCCTACCTCACAGACACAGTGTATCTACTCCACAGTAACATTCTACCACCCTACCTCACAGACACAGTGTATCTACTCCACAGTAACATTCTACCACCCTACCTCACAGATACAGTGTATCTACTCCACAGCATCAGCAGTATATTATTTTCTGCTGCGGTGACTCCCGGTAAACACACAGACCTGCAGACCTGCAGTGCTATCTGTAAAGACCTTTTGGGACTATTCCATATATTCTATTTTACCTGGCAAACTAAATGAAGAGCAGCAAGAGTCTCAGGAAGCATTTGACAAATGTATTGATCCAGGTCTGGTTTCCCTTTTGGGTTGTCCCAGAACCAACCTCCTTAGTGGATTGTCCCAGAACCAACCTCCTTAGTGGATTGTCCCAGAACCGACCTCCTTAGTGGATTGTCCCAGAACCAACCTCCTTAGTGGGTTGTCCCAGTACCAACCTCCTTAGTGGGTTGTCCCAGAACCAACCTCCTTAGTGGGTTGTCCCAGTACCAACCTCTTTAGTGGGTTGTCCCAGTACCAACCTCCTTAGTGGGTTGTCCCAGAACCAACCTCCTTAGTGGGTTGTCCCAGTACCAACCTCCTTAGTGGGTTGTCCCAGAAACCAACCTCCTTAGTGGGTTATCCCAGTACCAACCTCTTTAGTGGATTGTCCCAGAACCAACCTCCTTAGTGGGTTGTCCCAGTACCAACCTCCTTAGTGGGTTGTCCCAGAACCAACCTCCTTAGTGGGTTATCCCAGAACCAACCTCCTTAGTGGGTTATCCCAGTACCAACCTCTTTAGTGGATTATCCCAGTACTGACCTCCTTAGTGGATTATCCCAGTACCAACCTCCTTAGTGGGTTGTCCCAGAACCAACCTCCTTTGTGGATTGTCCCAGAACCAACCTCCTTAGTGGGTTGTCCCAGAACCAACCTCCTTAGTGGGTTGTCCCAGTACCAACCTCCTTAGTGGGTTATCCCAGTACTAACCTCCTTAGTGGGTTGTCCCAGTACCAACCTCCTTAGTGGGTTGTCCCAGAACCAACCTCCTTAGTGGGTTGTCCCAGTACCAACCTCCTTAGTGGGTTATCCCAGTACTAACCTTACTTAGTGGGTTGTCCCAGTACCAACCTCCTTAGTGGGTTGTCCCAGTACCAACCTCCTTAGTGGGTTGTCCCAGTACCAACCTCCTTAGTGGGTTGTCCCAGTACCAACCTCCTTAGTGGGTTATCCCAGAACCAACCTCCTTAGTGGGTTGTCCCAGAACCAACCTCCTTAGTGGGTTATCCCAGTACCAACCTCCTTAGTGGGTTATCCCAGTACCAACCTCCTTAGTGGGTTGTCCCAGAACCAACCTCCTTAGTGGGTTGTCCCAGTACCAACCTCCTTAGTGGTTTGTCCCAGAAACCAACCTCCTTAGTGGGTTGTCCCAGAAACCAACCTCCTTAGTGGGTTATCCCAGTACCAACCTCTTTAGTGGATTGTCCCAGAACCAACCTCCTTAGTGGGTTATCCCAGTACCAACCTCCTTAGTGGTTGTCCCAGTACCAACCTCCTTAGTGGGTTATCCCAGAAACCAACCTCCTTAGTGGGTTATCCCAGTACCAACCTCTTTAGTGGGTTGTCCCAGAACCAACCTCCTTAGTGGGTTGTCCCAGAACCAACCTCCTTAGTGGGTTATCCCAGTACCAACCTCCTTAGTGGGTTATCCCAGTACCAACCTCCTTAGTGGGTTATCCCAGAACCAACCTCCTTAGTGGGTTGTCCCAGAACCAACCTCCTTAGTGGGTTATCCCAGTACTAACCTCCTTAGTGGGTTGTCCCAGTACCAACCTCCTTAGTGGGTTGTCCCAGTACCAACCTCCTTAGTGGGTTATCCCAGTACTAACCTCCTTAGTGGGTTGTCCCAGTACCAACCTCCTTAGTGGGTTGTCCCAGTACCAACCTCCTTAGTGGGTTGTCCCAGTACCAACCTCCTTAGTGGGTTATCCCAGAACCAACCTCCTTAGTGGGTTGTCCCAGAACCAACCTCCTTAGTGGGTTATCCCAGAACCAACCTCCTTAGTGGGTTGTCTCAGTACCAACCTCCATAGTGGATTGTCCCAGAACCAACCTCCTTAGTGGATTGTCCCAGTACTAAACTCCTTAGTGGGTTGTCCCAGTACCAACCTCCTTAGTGGGTTGTCCCAGTACCAACCTCCTTAGTGGGTTGTCCCAGTACCAACCTCCTTAGTGGGTTATCCCAGTACTGACCTCCTTAGTGGGTTATCCCAGTACTGACCTCCTTAGTGGGTTGTCCCAGTACTGACCTCCTTAGTGGGTTATCCCAGTACTGACCTCCTTAGTGGGTTATCCCAGTACTGACTTCCTTAGTGGGTTGTCTCAGTACTGACCTCCTTAGTGGGTTATCCCAGTACTGACCTCCTTAGTGGGTTATCCCAGTACTGACCTCCTTAGTGGGTTATCCCAGTACTGACCTCCTTAGTGGATTGTCCCAGTACTGACCTCCTTAGTGGGTTATCCCAGTACCAACCTCCATAGTGGGTTATCCCAGTACCAACCTCCTTAGTGGATTATCCCAGTACTAAACTCCTTAGTGGATTATCCCAGTACCAACCTCCTTAGTGGGTTGTCCCAGTACCAACCTCCATAGTGGGTTTGTCTCAGTACCAACCTCCTTAGTGGATTATCCCAGTACCAACCTCCTTAGTGGATTATCCCTGTACCAACCTCCTTAGTGGGTTGTCCCAGTACCAACCTCCATAGTGGGTTTGTCTCAGTACTGACCTCCTTAGTGGGTTGACCCCATACTGACCTCCTTAGTGTCCCCTCCATCATAAGGAGCCCAGGTCAGTTTGTAGAGGACGATACCCGGAGCAGAGTGACCCCAGCTGACCCGGAAGCTCTCTGCGGTGACCTCACTGGCCTGAAGGTCAAGAGGTCCTGGCACAGGGTCTATTAGAGAGATCAAACAGCATCATCAGAACAGGAGGATCAGCTATAACATAACAAGTAAAACACACATCACTTCTGACTGGAAAAACTCATACTACAGTCCTATTCTGACCTGGTTAGTACCAATAACATAGTTCCTGAAGGGCAAACCCTTTCCAATTTGGCTCTACTCTGAGAGAATCTGATTGGTTCTTACCGGTGGTGAAGCTGCCAGAGAGAGCTTCTGATTGGCCCTCGTCGTAGATCCCAAATATGGCTACCTCATACTCCGTTGCAGACGTCAGGTCATTCAGAGTCCAGGACGTGACGGGACCCACATCCACCTAAGGGGAAACAGAGACACACAGTATTGACAGAAGAGAGAGAGAGAGACACAGTATTGACAGAAGAGAGAGAGAGACAAACAGTATTGACAGAAGAGAGAGAGAGACACACAGTATTGACAGAAGAGAGAGAGACAAACAGTATTGACAGAAGAGAGAGAGAGACAAACAGTATTGACAGAAGAGAGAGAGAGACAAACAGTATTGACAGAAGAGAGAGAGACAAACAGTATTGACAGAAGAGAGAGAGAGACAAACAGTATTGACAGAAGAGAGAGAGAGACACAGTATTGACAGAAGAGAGAGAGAGACAAACAGTATTGACAGAAGAGAGAGAGACACACAGTATTGACAGAAGAGAGAGAGACAAACAGTATTGACAGAAGAGAGAGAGAGACAAACAGTATTGACAGAAGAGAGAGAGAGACACACAGTATTGACAGAAGAGAGAGAGACACACAGTATTGACAGAAGAGAGAGAGACACACAGTATTGACAGAAGAGAGAGAGACACACAGTATTGACAGAAGAGAGAGAGAGACACACAGTATTGACAGACGAGAGAGAGACACACAGTATTGAGAGGACAGACAGACAGACAGACAGACAGACAGACAGACAGACAGACAGACAGACAGACAGACAGACAGACAGACAGACAGACAGACAGACAGACAGACAGACAGACAGACAGACAGACAGACAGACAGACAGACAGACAGACAGACAGACAGTTCTAGGTTAAATCCCCTAGTCTTGTTCTAGGTTAAATCCCCTAGTCTTGTACTAGGTTAAATCCCCTAGTCTTGTTCTAGGTTAAATCCCCTAGTCTTGTTCTAGGTTAAATCCCCTAGTCTTGTACTAGGTTAAATCCCCTAGTCTTGTTCTAGGTTAAGTCCCCTAGTGTTATCTCTCACCTCATCAGTCTTTAGCCCGTCAGTCTTGACGTACATGATGCGGTATCCTGTCACCTTCCTAGAGGCAGCTTCCCACGACAGTTTGGCTGAGTTGTGGTCCACCTCAGAGAACACAAGGTTCTTGGGAGGGCTCAGTGGCACTGCAGACACAAAGGGGTTAACTGAAAATGTCATGTTGGAGATCAATCAATCAATCAAATGTATTTACAGAGCCCTTTTTCCATCAGCAGACACTAAGTGTATACAGCTACAACTTCTGCAGACAGGAAGACCTTCAGTATATCTGTCCTCAGGAAGACCTTCAGTATATCTGTCCTCAGGAAGACCCACAGTATATCTGTCCTCAGGAAGACCTTCAGTATATCTGTCATCAGGAAGACCCACAGTATATCTGTCCTCAGGAAGACCCACAGTATATCTGTCCTCAGGAAGACCCACAGTATATCTGTCCTCAGGAAGACCTTCAGTATATCTGTCCTCAGGAAGACCCACAGTATATCTGTCCTCAAGAAGACCTTCAGTATATCTGTCCTCAGGAAGACACACAGTATATCTGTCCTCAGGAAGACCCACAGTATATCTGTCCTCAGGAAGACCTTCAGTATATCTGTCCTCAGGAAGACCCACAGTGTATCTGTCCTCGGGAAGACCTTCAGTATATCTGTCCTCAGGAAGACCCACAGTATATCTGTCCTCAGGAAGACCTTCAGTATATCTGTCCTCAGGAAGACCCACAGTATATCTGTCCTCAGGAAGACCTTCAGTATATCTGTCCTCAGGAAGACCCACAGTATATCTGTCCTCAGGAAGACCTTCAGTATATCTGTCCTCAGGAAGACCTACAGTATATCTGTCCTCAGGAAGACCTACAGTATATCTGTCCTCAGAAAGACCTTCAGTATATCTGTCCTTAGAAAGACCTTCAGTATATCTGTCCTCAGAAAGACCTTCAGTATATCTGTCCTCGGGAAGACCCACAGTATATCTGTCCTCGGGAAGACCTTCAGTATATCTGTCCTCAGGAAGACCCACAGTATATCTGTCCTCAGGAAGACCTACAGTATATCTGTCCTCAGGAAGACCTTCAGTATATCTGTCCTCAGGAAGACCTTCAGTATATCTGTCCTCAGGAAGACCCACAGTATATCTGTCCTCAGGAAGACCTTCAGTATATCTGTCCTCAGGAAGACCTTCAGTATATCTGTCCTCAGGAAGACCTTCAGTATATCTGTCCTCAGGAAGACCTTCAGTATATCTGTCCTCAGGAAGACCCACAGTATATCTGTCCTCAGGAAGACCTTCAGTATATCTGTCATCAGGAAGACCCACAGTATATCTGTCCTCAGGAAGACCCACAGTATATCTGTCATCAGGAAGACCCACAGTATATCTGTCATCAGGAAAACCCACAGTATATCTGTCCTCAGGAAGACCCACAGTATATCTGTCCTCGGGAAGACCTTCAGTATATCTGTCCTCAGGAAGACCTTGAGTATATCTGTCATCAAGAAGACCTTCAGTATATCTGTCCTCAGGAAGACACACAGTATATCTGTCCTCAGGAAGACCCACAGTATATCTGTCCTCAGGAAGACCTTCAGTATATCTGTCCTCAGGAAGACCCACAGTGTATCTGTCCTCGGGAAGACCTTCAGTATATCTGTCCTCAGGAAGACCCACAGTATATCTGTCCTCAGGAAGACCTTCAGTATATCTGTCCTCAGGAAGACCCACAGTATATCTGTCCTCAGGAAGACCCACAGTATATCTGTCCTCAGGAAGACCTTCAGTATATCTGTCCTCAGGAAGAACCTACAGTATATCTGTCCTCAGGAAGACCTACAGTATATCTGTCCTCAGAAAGACCTTCAGTATATCTGTCCTTAGAAAGACCTTCAGTATATCTGTCCTCAGAAAGACCTTCAGTATATCTGTCCTCGGGAAGACCCACAGTATATCTGTCCTCGGGAAGACCTTCAGTATATCTGTCCTCAGGAAGACCCACAGTATATCTGTCCTCAGGAAGACCTACAGTATATCTGTCCTCAAGAAGACCTTCAGTATATCTGTCCTCAGGAAGACCCACAGTATATCTGTCCTCAGGAAGACCCACAGTATATCTGTCCTCAGGAAGACCTTCAGTATATCTGTCCTCAGGAAGACCCACAGTATATCTGTCCTCAGGAAGACCCACAGTATACCTGTCCTTTATCTGAATTGTTGAATATTTAACAGTAGGTTTAAGAGGACACTTACAGGTGGTCTGCTGGCTACTCATAGGATCGCTAGCTTCTTCTCCATACATGGCGTAGACTGTCACCGTGTACTCAGTGGCAGGAGTCAAGTCCTCCAGCTGTAGATCAGTTACTGCGTCTGACACCTTCATCTGTTGGTATTAAAGGGGGAAATGGGAAAGCATCGATGAAGGTCCAGGTGACACAGTGGTGCGAGTCCCAAATTACAACCTATTCCGTATATAGTGCACTACTTGTGTAGTGGACTAATGTAGTGGACTAGATGGGGAACAGGGTACTGTTGGGACTGAAGCCAAGAAGCGCCATCCAGAGCCTGATTAGTACGGAGAATAATTCAACATGAAACATGTAACTTCTTTGCACGGTCTGAAGACAGCTTTACAGAACGTACAGTATTATTTCTGAGGCACCACGCAATACTGTAGAAAAAGCAGAGTCGTTTATCTTGTGGAATAATCCGGACCGCGGCCGCACTTTGGAAGGGCCGCGGGCCACACACAGAGAGGTAAAACCAAAGTTCCCCATAATATATATATATTTTAGAAACTCAGTCGAGGTCTCAACTTACTGTTGCGGGTTAGAAGATTAGAATACACAAGGTGCTATTTCAAAATGTGGTGGTACATCATCAGTGTTTCTCTTGTTGTGTCAGTCTTGTTGTGTCAGTCAAATAGTCAGTCAATTAGCCCGTGTCAGTTAGTTTAGCGGACAGCTATCTAAACTTGTTATCATGGTTGAAATACCGACCAGGGGCCCCCATCGATTCTGTTAGTCAGCGGCACTCAGATATCATATTAAAAAATGCAAAAATCCACCCTATGGCAAAATGTAAAACAGCTCATTTTCCTCTCTGCCCCTCATGTCAAAATGTAAAACAGAGACAGGGACAGAGACAGGGACAGAGACAGAGACAGGGACAGGGACAGAGACAGGGACAGGGACAGAGATCGGGACAGTGACAGAGACAGGGACAGGGACAGAGATCGGGACAGTGACAGGGACAGGGGCAGAGATCGGGACAGTGACAGGGACAGGGACAGACACAGAGATCGGGACGGGGACAGAGACAGGGACAGACACAGGGACAGAGACATGGACAGAGCTAGGGACAGGGACAGATACTCGGACAGAGATAGGGACTGGGACAGAGACAGGTACAGAAAGGGACAGGGACAGATACAACGACAGAGACAGAGACATGGACAGAGAGAGACAGGGACAGAGACAGGGACAGAGACAGACACAGAGACAGGGACAGAGAGAGACAGGGACAGATACATGGACAGAGAGAGACAGGGACAGAGACAGAGACAGAGGTAGGGACAGAGACAGAGATAGGGACAGGGACAGGGACAAATACCGAGACAGAGATAGGGACAGAGAGAGACAGGGACAGGGACAGATACATGGACAGAGAGAGACAGGGACAGACACAGGGACAGGGACAGAGATAGGGACAGAGACAGGGACAGAGACAGAGACAGGGACAGAGACAGAGACAAAGACAGAGACAGGGACAGAGGATGTCCTCTTATTGAGGCCTCTCCTGCCTCCATGACACCACCAGATCCAATAAGCCTGTGGAGCCTCCAGATCACCAGAGTTCTGCTGGTTCTGTTCAGCAGCAGATCTACTGACACAAGGCCTCCCACCCCCGGTGCTCCTGTGGTTTAGGAACTAGGGATTATCCATGCTATATTTCATCAGGAGAAAAGAGACACGGACCACCAGCAGCCCCTCTAGGAAGAACCCTCCCCCAGACCGATCCCACCCAGGCTCGCGGCCCTCCGGCTGGGGTACCTCTTTCTCGTCGGAGGCCTGGTCCTTGGTCAGGGGGGCGTATAGGACCATGTACCCCGAGATGCCCTGCACACCACTCCACCGCGCCCGCATGGTGTTGTGGGTAACGTCGTATAGCTCCAGGCCGTTCACCATGGGGAGAGCCACTGAGACACACGTGAACACAAGTAGGAACACGCACACACAGGCACGAACAGACACACACAGAGAGTTGGGTTGAACCCAGGTGAAAGAGTATGTTTACACACATCCAACTTGGCCCAGGAGGAAAAAAATAACAAGCGTAGAAAATAGTCTTGCTGACAATGAGAAGGGAGGTGGACTCACATGTGGTCTCGCTGCCACGAAGTGCCTCGCTAGCTGAGCTGGTGTAGACAGCAAACACAGCTAACTGGTACTCTGTTAAGGAGTTGAGATACCGCAGAACCACATAGTTCTCTGTGCCGTCCACCACAGCCTGGGAGAGATACAAAGAGAGATACACAGAGATACTGGGTCAGAGAGATACACAGAGACTGGGTCAGAGAGATACACAGAGACTGGATCAGAGAGATACACAGAGACTGGGTCAGAGAGATACACAGAGATACGGGGTCAGAGAGATATACAGAGATACTGGGTCAGAGAGATACACAGAGACTGGGTCAGAGAGATACACAGAGACTGGATCAGAGAGATACACAGAGATACTGGGTCAGAGAGATACACAGAGATACTGGGTCAGAGAGATACACAGAGACTGGGTCAGAGAGATACACAGAGACTGGATCAGAGAGATACACAGAGACTGGGTCAGAGAGATACACAGAGATACTGGGTCAGAGAGATATACAGAGATACTGGGTCAGAGAGATACACAGAGACTGGGTCAGAGAGATACACAGAGACTGGGTCAGAGAGATACAAAGAGAGATACACAGAGATACTGGGTCAGAGAGATACACAGAGACTGGGTCAGAGAGATACACAAAGATACACAGAGATACTGGGTCAGAGAGATACACAGAGACTGGGTCAGAGAGATACACAAAGATACACAGAGATACTGGGTCAGAGAGATACACAGAGACTGGGTCAGAGAGATACACAGAGATACTGGGTCAGAGAGATACACAGAGATACTGGGTCAGAGAGATACACAGAGATACTGGGTCAGAGAGATACACAGAGACTGGGTCAGAGAGATACACAGAGACTGGGTCAGAGAGATACACAGAGACTGGGTCAGAGAGATACACAGAGACTGGGTCAGAGAGATACACAGAGACTGGGTCAGAGAGATACACAGATACTGGGTCAGAGAGATACACAGAGACTGGGTCAGAGAGATACACAGAGACTGGGTCAGAGAGATACACAGAGACTGGGTTCAGAGAGATACAGAGATACTGGGTCAGAGAGATACACAGATACTGGGTCAGAGAGATACACAGAGACTGGGTCAAAAAGACACAAAGAGACTGGGTCAGAGAGATACACAGAGACTGGGTCAGAGAGACACAAAGAGACTGGGTCAGAGAGATACACAGAGACTGGGTCAGAGAGATACACAGAGACTGGGTCAGAGAGATACACAGATACTGGGTCAGAGAGATACACAGAGACTGGGTCAGAGAGATACACAGAGACTGGGTCAGAGAGATACACAGAGACTGTGTCAGAGAGATACACAGCGACTGGGTCAGAGAGATACACAGACTGGGTCAGAGAGATACACAGATACTGGGTCAGAGAGATACACAGAGACTGGGTCAGAGAGATACACCAGAGACTGGGTCAGAGAGATACACAGAGACTGGGTCAGAGACTGGGAGAGATACACAGAGACTGGGTCAGAGAGATACACAGAGACTGGGTCAGAGAGACACAGACTGGGTCAGAGATACACAGAGACTGGGTCAGAGAGATACACAGAGACTGGGTCAGAGAGATACACAGATACTGGGTCATAGAGATACAGAGAGATACACAGAGCCTAGGTCAGAGAGATACACAGAGACTGGGTCAGAGAGATACACAGAGACTGGGTCAGAGAGATACAGAGAGACTGGGTCAGAGAGATACACAGAGACTGGGTCAGAGAGATACACAGAAACTGGGTCAGAGAGATACACAGAGAGACTGGGTCAGAGAGATACACAGAGAGACTGGGTCATACACAGAGAGACTGGGTCAGAGAGATACACAGAGCCTAGGTCAGAGAGATACACAGAGACTGGGTCAGAGAGATACACAGAGACTGGGTCAGAGAGATACAGAGAGACTGGGTCAGAGAGATACACAGAGAGACTGGGTCAGAGCGATACACAGAGAGACTGGGTCAGAGAGATACACAGAGACTGAACATCTGGAGTCAATACATCCAGTACTATACATTTTTCAAGGAACAGAAACGGAACCTGGAACGAGTCATTTGATTGGTGAAGTCATTTAATGAGCTAAATGTAAACAACTGTCGATTGTACACGTTTAAAAAAGGAACAGAATTAAAAAATATAAACTGATACTTTTTTAGGGTTTGAACCGGTTCAGAACTTTATTGTTCTGTTCGGAACAGTGGAACGGAAACAATAAAAAATTGTGATTCTATTCGAGAACGAAATAATTAGAAAATCATTTGGGTTCCAACCCCTTTTGTTTCACCTGCAGCAGATGGACATAAAAAACCCTATTGGGTGGGAGAGTAAGATGGAGTGTGTATACCTCTTCAGGCCGTCCTCCCTGGGTAGCAGGGTAGAACACCACACGGTACTTCTCTACACTGCCGGGAGCGTGACTCCAGGACACCCTGAAACTCCTGGCTGTCACCTCTGACGTCACTAGGTCCTGAGGGGCTCCCTGTGTCTCCTGACCTGCAGACTCTCCTGGAGGAACACACATTCAGATAGTACAGGACAGCATCATCTAAGGTGACAGACTGTACAGTATACTGTATGGACATGTTGATGTCACTCTGTCCTGAGGGGCTCCCTGTGTCTCCTGTTCTGCTGTCTCCTCTGGAGATACATTACAACGGATCGTTAGAGAATGCATGGTTTGGAAAGTTTGTACAGTACACTCTTAGAAATAAAAAATGC
Organism: Oncorhynchus tshawytscha; assembly: GCF_018296145.1. NCBI lineage: Eukaryota > Metazoa > Chordata > Actinopteri > Salmoniformes > Salmonidae > Oncorhynchus > Oncorhynchus tshawytscha. Next base: position 110,669 of record NW_024609435.1, read on the forward strand.
TATCTAGAACCTAAAAGGGTTCTTTGGCTGTCCCCATAGGAGAACCCTATGAAGAACTATTTTTGGTTCCAACTAGAACCCTTTTGGCTCCAGGTTCTACATGGAACCCAAAAGTGTTCCATGTAGAACTCTTTCCATAGAGGGTTCTAAATGGAACCCAGAAGGGTTCTACCTGTAACCAATAAAGGTATTCCTATGGGGACAGCCGAAGAACCCTTTTGTAACCCTTTTTTCTAAGTGTGTATGTCTAAGTGCGTGTTTATTCAGTATACACTACATATGGACAGCATTATGATGATTCTGCAATGATGATTAAGTATGAAGTGTATTAAACAGACAGGAGTTATTTCAGCTCAGATTTGTAGTGACAACCTGAGGCCTGCTCAATATTAAAGACTGGGTACTGTGTCTAAGTGAATGAGACAGTATGTACTGTAAAGATATACAGTAGTATGATGACTGAAGACTGGGTACTATGTCTAAGTGAATGAGACAGTATGTACTGTAAAGATATACAGTAGTATGATGACTGAAGACTGGGTACTATGTCTAAGTGAATGAGACAGTATGTACTGTAAAGATATACAGTAGTATGGTGAATGAGACAGTATGTACTGTAAAGATATACAGTAGTATGGTGAATGAGACAGTATGTACTGTAAAGATATACAGTAGTATGGTGAATGAGACAGTATGTACTGTAAAGATATACAGTAGTATGGTGAATGAGACAGTATGTACTGTAAAGATATACAGTAGTATGATGACTGAAGACTGGGTACTATGTCTAAGTGAATGAGACAGTATGTACTGTAAATATATACAGTAGTATGGTGAATGAGACAGTATGTACTGTAAAGATATACAGTAGTATGGTGAATGAGACAGTATGTACTGTAAAGATATACAGTAGTATGGTGAATGAGACAGTATGTACTGTAAAGCTATACAGTAGTATGGTGAATGAGACAGTATGTACTGTAAAGATATACAGTCGTATGGTGAATGAGACAGTATGTACTGTAAAGATATACAGTAGTATGGTGAATGAGACAGTATGTACTGACAGTATGTACTGTAAATATATACAGTAGTATGGTGAATGAGACAGTATGTACTGTAAAGATATACAGTAGTATGGTGAATGAGACAGTATGTACTGTAAAGATATACAGTAGTATGGTGAATGAGACAGTATGTACTGTAAAGATATACAGTAGTATGGTGAATGAGACAGTATGTACTGTAAAGATATACAGTCGTTTGAGGACTGACGTGCCAACATCTTTGCTCTCTGATTTGATTTGTTCACCTTTGATCTCCTTGTCCTGCTCCTCTACCCGTTCACAGACTATCTGGGTCAGTCCCTCTATGATAGAGCTCATGATGCTGAAGTCTGCCACGTTGTACACATGAGTGTTGTCAGGCTCAGAAGCTATGGCCCTCAGCTCATTCTCATCAGCATTCTTTACACCTGCACACAGGGAGAGAGAGCACTAAGATCAAGATTAAGATGTAGATCAAGATTTAGATCAAGATTAAGATCCAGATCAAGATTAAGATCTAGATTAAGATTTAGATCAATATTTAGATCAAGATCAAGATTAAGATCTAGATTAAGATTTAGATTAAGGTCTAGATCAAGATTAAGATCTAGATGAAGATTTAGATCAATATTTAGATCAAGATCAAGATTTAGATTAAGATTTAGATCAAGATTTAGATTTAGATCAAGATCTATCCGTTTCCTTTTGTTTCCCTGAACAAAACACAAAGGACAAAAGTGTATCCAAACGTGTCACCATGTCAGCCTTTACCTCTAAAACAACTAACTGTGTCCTACCGACAGCATCAAAACAACTAACTGTCCTACCGACAGCATCAAAACAACTAACTGTGTCCTACCGACAGCATCAAAACAACTAACTGTGTCCTACCGACAGCATCAAAACAACTAACTGTCCTACCGACAGCATCAAAACAACTAACTGTCCTACCGACAGCATCAAAACAACTAACTGTCCTACCGACAGCATCAAAACAACTAACTGTGTCCTACCGACAGCATCAAAACAACTAACTGTGTCCTACCGACAGCATCAAAACAACTAACTGTCCTACCGACAGCATCAAAACAACTAACTGTCCTACCGACAGCATCAAAACAACTAACTGTCCTACCGACAGCATCAAAACAACTAACTGTGTCCTACCGACAGCATCAAAACAACTAACTGTGTCCTACCGACAGCATCAAAACAACTAACTGTGTCCTACCGACAGCATCAAAACAACTAACTGTGTCCTACCGACAGCATCAAAACAACTAACAGTGTCCTACCGACAGCATCAAAACAACTAACTGTGTCCTACCGACAGCATCAAAACAACTAACTGTGTCCTACCGACAGCATCAAAACAACTAACTGTGTCCTACCGACAGCATCAAAACAACTAACTGTGTCCTACCGACAGCATCAAAACAACTAACTGTGTCCTACCGACAGCATCAAAACAACTAACTGTGTCCTACCGACAGCATCAAAACAACTAACTGTGTCCTACCGACAGCATCAAAACCACTAACTGTGTCCTACCGACAGCATCAAAACAACTAACTGTGTCCTACCGACAGCATCAAAACAACTAACTGTGTCCTACCGACAGCATCAAAACAACTAACTGTGTCCTACCGACAGCATCAAAACAACTAACTGTGTCCTCAAAACTAACTGTGACAGCATCAAAACAACTAACTGTGTCCTACCGACAGCATCAAAACAACTAACTGTGTCCTACCGACAGCATCAAAACAACTAACTGTCCTACCGACAGCATCAAAACAACTAACTGTGTCCTACCGACAGCATCAAAACAACTAACTGTGTCCTACCGACAGCATCAAAACAACTAACTGTGTCCTACCGACAGCATCAAAACAACTAACTGTGTCCTACCGACAGCATCAAAACAACTAACTGTCCTACCGACAGCATCAAAACAACTAACTGTGTCCTACCGACAGCATCAAAACAACTAACTGTGTCCTACCGACAGCATCAAAACAACTAACTGTCCTACCGACAGCATCAAACAACTAACTGTGTCCTACCGACAGCATCAAAACAACTAACTGTCCTACCGACAGCATCAAAACAACTAACTGTGTCCTACCGACAGCATCAAAACCACTAACTGTGTCCTACCGACAGCATCAAAACAACTAACTGTGTCCTACCGACAGCATCAAAACCACTAACTGTGTCCTACCGACAGCATCAAAACCACTAACTGTGTCCTACCGACAGCATCAAAACAACTAACTGTGTCCTACCGACAGCATCAAAACAACTAACTGTCCTACCGACAGCATCAAGTCTCACAGCATGAATATACTGGGCCTTCGGAAAGTATTCAGACCCCTTGACTTTTTCCCCAAAATGTTACGTTACAGCCTTATTGTAAAATCTATTATATAAAAGAAATCCTCACCAATCTACACCCAATATCCCATAATGACAAACTGAAAACAGGTTTTTAGATATTTTTGCAAATAAAAATGTAAAATGTATAAAAAAAATACCTGATTTATATAAGTATTCAGACCCTTTGCTATGAAACGTGAAATTGAGCTCAGGTGCATCCTGTTTCCATTGATCATCCTTGAGATGTTTCTACAACTTGATTGGAGTCCACCTGTGGTAAATTCAATTGATTGGACATGATTTGGAAAGGGCACACACCTGTCTATATAAAGTCCCACAGTTGACAGTGCATGTCAGAGTAAAAACCAAGCCATGAGGTCAAAGGAATTGTCCGTAGAGCTCCGAGACAGGATTGTGTCGAGGCACAGATCTGGGGAAAGGTACCAAAACATTTCTGCAGCATTGAAGGTCTCCAGGAACACAGTGGCCTCCATCATTCTTTAATGGAAGAAGTTTGGAACCACCAGGACTCATCCTAGAGCTGACCGCCCAGCCAAACTGACCAATAGGGGGAGAGGGCCTTGGTCAGGGAGTAACCAAGAACCCTATGGTCATTCAGGCAGAGCTCTAGAGTTCCTCTGTGGGGATGGGAGAACCATCCAGCAGACTGTCGTGTAAAAGGCACATGTATATACTGCACTCAATACCATCTACTGTATCTTGCCTATGCCGCTCTGTACCATCACTCATTCATATATCTTTATGTACATATTCTTTATCCCCTTACACTTGTGTCTATGAGGTAGTAGTTTTGGAATTGTTAGCTAGATTACTAGTTGGTTATTACTGCATTGTCGGAACTAGAAGCACAAGCATTTCGCTACACTCACATTAACATCTGCTAACCATGTGTATGTGACAAATAAAATTTGATTTGATTTGACGGCCTGCTTGGAGTTCGCCAAAAGGCAAAAGATTCTCAGACCATGAGAAACAAGATTATTTAGTCTGATGAACTCTTTGGCCTGAATGCCAAGTTAGTCAGCATTGCGGCAAAGATGAACAGAGCAAAGTACAGAGAGATCCTTGATGAAAACCTGCTCCAGAGCGCTCAGGACCTCAGACTGGGGCGAAGTTTCACCTTCCAACAGGACAACGACCCTAAGCACACAGCCAAGACAACGCAGGAGCGGCTTCGCGACAAGTCTCTGAATGTCCTTGAGTGGCCCAGCCAGAGCCATCTCTGGAGAGACCTGGAAATACTTCAACAAAGTACTGAGTAAAGGGTCTGAATACTTATGTAAATGTCTTGTTTCAGTTGTATTTCACTGTAGTGCTCCTAAAAGACACCATCATGTGTTCATACTACAGTAAGGACAACAAGGCCTTGAGTCCTACCAATGGCGAAGAGTTCGATGCCAGCGTCCCTCAGGCTCTGGGCAGGGGGGATCACGTCATCCTGGGACTTCCCATCTGTGATTAGGATACCGACTTTGGGTACCCCGCTCCTGGAGCCTGACTCGGGCTTGAAGCTGTTCTCCAGGATATAGGTCAGGGCCAGGCCTACAGAGATACACAGAAATACACTGAGTGGACAAAACATTAAGAACACCTGCTCTTTCCATGACATAGACTGACCAGGTGAACCCAGGTGAAAGATATGATGCCTTATTGATCTCACTTTGTTTAATCCACTTCAATCAGTGTAGATGAAGGGGAGGAGACGGGTTAAAGAAGGATTTTTAAGCCTTGAGACAATTGAGACATGGATTGTGTGTGTGTGTGTCATTCAGAGGGTGAAAGGGCAAGACAAAATATTTAAGTTCCTTTGAACGGGGAGTGGTAGAATGTGCCAGGCGCGTCAAGAACTTCAACGCTGCTGGGTTTTTCACACGCAACAGTTTCCTGTGTGTATCAAGAAGAACGGTCCACCACCCAAAGAACATTAAGGGCAACTTGACACAACTGTGGGAAGCATTGGAGTCAACATGGGCCAGCATCCCTGTGGGAAGCATTGGAGTCAACATGGGCCAGCATCCCTGTGGGAAGCATTGGAGTCAACATGGGCCAGCATCCCTGTGGGAAGCATTGGAGTCAACATGGGCCAGCATCCCTGTGGGAAGCATTGGAGTCAACATGGGCCAGCATCCCTGTGGGAAGCATCGGAGTCAACATGGGCCAGCATCCCTGTGGAACGCTTCAAACACCTTGTGGAGTCCCATGACCCGATGAACTGTGGCTGTTCTGAGGGCAAAAGGGGGTGCAACTCAATATTAGGAAGGTGTTCCTAATGTTTTGTACACTCAGTGAACCCAGATACACACAGATATATAGAGTTACGTAGTTCAGTTACACAGCTACACAGTTACACAGATAGACAGTTACACAGATAGACAGATAGACAGCTAGACAGATAGACAGCTAGACAGATAGACAGCTAGACAGATACACAGCTACACAGATGCACAGATAGACAGCTATACAGCTACACAGATAGACAGCTAGACAGATACACAGCTACACAGTTTGACAGCTACACAGATACACAGCTAGACAGCTACACAGTTTGACAGCTACACAAATAGACAGCTTGACAGATAGACAGCTATACAGCTACACAGATAGACAGCTACACAGCTACACAGATAAGCAGCTATACAGCTATACAGCTACACAGATAGACAGCTACACAGTTAGACAGCTATACAGCTACACAGACAGACAGCTATACAGCTACACAGATAAGCAGCTATACAGCTAGACAGACACACAGATAAACAGCTACACAGATAGACAGCTATACAGCTACACAGATAGACAGCTATACAGCTACACAGATAGACAGCTATACAGCTACACAGACAGACAGCTATACATCTACACAGATAAGCAGCTACACAGCTATACAGCTACACAGATAGACAGATACACAGATAGACAGCTACACAGCTACACAGATAGACAGCTACACAGCTACACAGATAGACGCATACACAGATAGACGGATACACAGATACACAGATAGACAGCTACACAGCTACACAGATAGACAGCTACACAGCTACACAGATAGACGCATACACAGATAGACGGATACACAGATAGACAGACAGATAGAAAGCTAGACAGCTAGACAGACACACAGATAGACAGACATATATAAAACTAGACAGCTAGACAGACACACAGATAGACAGACAGATAGAAAACTAGACAGCTAGACAGACACACAGATAGACAGACATATATAAAACTAGACAGCTAGACAGACAGATAGACAGACAGTTCCCTGACGATGGCTCCACTGGTTGATACATCTAAAAGTCATATAGACTTCCCTCACTAGGTTGCCCTGGGAGGTTGCAAGTTCAAACCCCCGAGCTGACAAGGTACAAATCTGTCGTTCTGCCCCTGAACAGGCAGTTAACCCACTGTTCCTAGGCCGTCATTGAAAATAAGAATTTGTTCTTAACTGACTTGCCTAGTTAAATAAAGGTATAAAATAAAACTAACTCTGGTTACCCTTAACAAAATGCTTTACATTCATGCTAAAAATCTATAAACAGATTTCAATACATCTGTGTATTAAGCATGGCTAAACGTCCCCCTCTGGGCTAAATCTACTGTGACCTTTCCATAGCTGTCACTAGGGATGCAGTCAGAGGGAGCTGCTGGTGAATTGTACCTGTCAGTGTGTTGCCTCCCTTATAGGGCAGGTTCTTCACAGCATCCAGGACTGCATCTTTAGTGGTGAAGGCATTCAGATGCCACTCTATCCTGGGGTCCCCACTGTACTGGGCCAGACCTGGGAGGGAATACAGCACAATACAATTATATAGATTTCATTTATAGGATGAGGAATATACTTCACGCCTGCATTTGACCAGACAGTACAGTACAGTAAGACTATTGAACCCTGTGACAGTACAGTACAGTAAGGCTATTGAACCCTGTGACAGTACAGTAGAGTAAGGCTATTGAACCCTGGGACAGTACAGTACAGTAAGACTATTGAACCCTGTGACAGTACAGTACAGTAAGGCTATTGAACCCTGTGACAGGACAGTACAGTAAGGCTATTGAACCCTGGGACAGTACAGTAAGGCTATTGAACCCTGTGACAGTACAGTAAGGCTATTGAACCCTGTGACAGTACAGTAAGGCTATTGAACCCTGTGACAGTACAGTAAGGCTATTGAACCCTGTGACAGTACAGTAAGGCTATTGAAACCTGTGACAGTACAGTACAGTAAGACTATTGAACCCTGTGACAGTACAGTAAGACTATTGAACCCTGTGACAGTACAGTAAGACTATTGAACCCTGTGACAGTACAGTAAGACTATTGAACCCTGTGACAGTACAGTAAGACTATTGAACCCTGTGACAGTACAGTAAGACTATTGAACCCTGTGACAGTACAGTAGGGCTATTGAACCCTGTGACAGTACAGTACAGTAAGACTATTGAACCCTGTGACAGTACAGTAAGACTATTGAACCCTGTGACAGTACAGTACAGTAAGACTATTGAACCCTGTGACAGTACAGTAAGACTATTGAACCCTGGGACAGTACAGTACAGTAAGACTATTGAACCCTGTGACAGTACAGTAAGACTAATGAACCCTGTGACAGTACAGTACGGCTATTGAACCCTGTGACAGTACAGTACAGTAAGACTATTGAACCCTGTGACAGTACAGTAAGACTAATGAACCCTGTGACAGTACAGTACAGTAAGGCTATTGACCTGGGACAGTACAGTAAGACTATTGAACCCTGTGACAGTACAGTAAGACTATTGAACCCTGTGACAGTACAGTACAGTAAGACTATTGAACCCTGTGACAGTACAGTAAGACTAATGAACCCTGTGACAGTGACAGTACAGTAAGGCTATTGAACCCTGGGACAGTACAGTACAGACTATTGAACCCTGTGACAGTACAGTAAGACTATTGAACCCTGTGACAGTACAGTACAGTAAGACTATTGAACCCTGTGACAGTACAGTAAGACTAATGAACCCTGTGACAGTACAGTACAGTAAGGCTATTGAACCCTGTGACAGTACAGTACAGTAAGGCTATTGAACCCTGTGACAGTACAGTAAGGCTATTGAACCCTGTGACAGTACAGTACAGTAAGACTATTGAACCCTGTGACAGTACAGTACAGTAAGGCTATTGAACCCTGTGACAGTACAGTAAGGCTATTGAACCCTGTGACAGTACAGTAAGACTATTGAACCCTGGGACAGTACAGTACAGTAAGACTATTGAACCCTGGGACAGTACAGTACAGACTATTGAACCCTGGGACAGTACAGTACAGTAAGACTATTGAACCCTGTGACAGTACAGTACTATTGAAGTGACAGTACAGTACAGTAAGACTATTGAACCCTGTGACAGTACAGTAAGACTAATGAACCCTGTGACAGTACAGTACAGTAAGGCTATTGAACCCTGGGACAGTACAGTAAGACTATTGAACCCTGTGACAGTACAGTAAGACTATTGAACCCTGTGACAGTACAGTACAGTAGGACTATTGAACCCTGTGACAGTACAGTAAGACTATTGAACCCTGTGACAGTACAGTACAGTAAGGCTATTGAACCCTGTGACAGTACAGTACAGTAAGGCTATTGAACCCTGTGACAGTACAGTAAGGCTATTGAACCCTGTGACAGTACAGTACAGTAAGACTGACATTGAACCCTGTGACAGTACAGTACAGTAAGGCTATTGAACCCTGTGACAGTACAGTAAGGCTATTGAACCCTGTGACAGTACAGTAAGGCTATTGAACTCTGGGACAGTACAGTACAGTAAGACTATTGAACCCTGTGACAGTACAGTACAGTAAGACTAATGAACCCTGTGACAGTACAGTAAGACTAATGAACCCTGTGACAGTACAGTACAGTAAGACTATTGAACCCTGTGACAGTACAGTACAGAAAGGCTATTGAACCCTGTGACAGTACAGTAAGACTATTGAACCCTGTGACAGTACAGTAAGACTATTGAACCCCCTAAGACTATTGAACCCTGTGACAGTACAGTACAGTAAGGCTATTGAACCCTGTGACAGTACAGTACAGTAAGGCTATTGAACCCTGTGACAGTACAGTAAGGCTATTGAACCCTGTGACAGTACAGTAATACTATTGAACCCTGTGACAGTACAGTACAGTAAGACTATTGAACCCTGTGACAGTACAGTAAGACTAATGAACCCTGTGACAGTACAGTACAGTAAGGCTATTGAACCCTGTGACAGTACAGTACAGTAAGGCTATTGAACCCTGTGACAGTACAGTAAGACTATTGAACCCTGTGACAGTACAGTACAGTAAGACTATTGAACCCTGTGACAGTACAGTACAGTAAGGCTATTGAACCCTGTGACAGTACAGTAAGGCTATTGAACCCTGTGACAGTACAGTACAGTAAGGCTATTGAACTCTGTGACAGTACAGTACGGCTATTGAACCCTGTGACAGTACAGTACAGTAAGGCTATTGAACCCTGTGACAGTACAGTACAGTAAGACTATTGAACCCTGTGACAGTACAGTACAGTAAGGCTATTGAACCCTGTGACAGTACAGTACAGTAAGGCTATTGAACCCTGTGACAGTACAGCACAGTAAGGCTATTGAACCCTGTGACAGTACAGTAAGACTAATAACAGACAGTGATGCTAATGCTTACCTATCCTGGTCAATAACAGACAGTGATGCTAATGCTTACCTATCCTGGTCAATAACAGACAGTGATGCTAATGCTTACCTATCCTGGTCAGTAACAGACAGTGATGCTAATGCTTACCTATCCTGGTCAGTAACAGAGTGATGCTAATGCTTACCTATCCTGGTCAGTAACAGACAGTGATGCTAATGCTTACCTATCCTGGTCAATAACAGACAGTGATGCTAATGCTTACCTATCCTGGTCAATAACAGACAGTGATGCTAATGCTTACCTATCCTGGTCAGTAACAGAGTGATGCTAATGCTTACCTATCCTGGTCAATAACAGACAGTGATGCTAATGCTTACCTATCCTGGTCAATAACAGACAGTGATGCTAATGCTTACCTATCCTGGTCAATAACAGACAGTGATGCTAATGCTTACCCATCCTGGTCAATAACAGACAGTGATGCTAATGCTTACCTATCCTGGTCAGTAACAGACAGTGATGCTAATGCTTACCTATCCTGGTCAGTAACAGACAGTGATGCTAATGCTTACCTATCCTGGTCAATAACAGACAGTGATGCTAATGCTTACCTATCCTGGTCAATAACAGACAGTGATGCTAATGCTTACCTATCCTGGTCAGTAACAGAGTGATGCTAATGCTTACCTATCCTGGTCAATAACAGACAGTGATGCTAATGCTTACCTATCCTGGTCAGTAACAGACAGTGATGCTAATGCTTACCTATCCCGGTCAATAACAGACAGTGATGCTAATGCTTACCTATCCTGGTCAATAACAGACAGTGATGCTAATGCTTACCTATCCTGGTCAATAACAGACAGTGATGCTAATGCTTACCTATCCTGGTCTGGTCGATCCCGACGCTGAAAGCGCTGACCAGGTTCTCCAGGAACATGCGGACCAAGCGGAAGTTGAGCCTCCCGATGCTCCAGGATCCATCCACCAGGATCACTATGTCAGCTATGGCCTGAGTCGTACAGACAAAAGGATCTGCTGGAAAGAGGGTCAGACGGGAGAACACGGGTCACTATGTCAGCTATGGCCTGAGTCGTACAGACAAACAGCTCCACTGGAAAGAGGGTCAGACGGGAGAACACGGGTCACTATGTCAGCTGTGGCCTGAGTCGTACAGACAAAAGGACTGGAAAGACAGACGGGAGAAAAAGGATCCGCTGGAAAGAGGGTCAGACGGGAGAACACGGGTCACTATGTCAGCTATGGCCTGAGTCGTACAGACAAACAGCTCCACTGGAAAGAGGGTCAGACGGGAGAACACCGGTCACTATGTCAGCTATGGCCTGAGTCGTACAGACAATCAGCTCCACTGCAGGACAACCAGACAGCGAGAGAACATAACATTAGAAAACAATATGCCAAAGAATGTAGATAAGTAGAGTCACAGTCCATGAATGACAACGTGAATATCGTAGGACTTTTGGTGTGCAGATTTGGTCCAAGACAACAACATAAATGCAAAATGCTCTTCAAAATACAGGAAACGAAAGGAACCTTTCCAGACGGTCATTTTCAAGGTAGGTTTTTATCGAACATTCAAAACTATAGAACAGAGAGAAACGACATCACACAGCAGACGCATCATGTGAAGGACAGAGACAGTAAGCAGTCTGTTTGTAAACACTAATGCCTGTTGCTGTACCATCCCAGATAC
>NW_024609435.1:132500-172919 GCF_018296145.1 Oncorhynchus tshawytscha
TGCACTTTTCGCACCAAAGTATGTTAATCTCTAGGAGGCAGAACGCGTCTCCTTCCTGAGCGGTATGACAGCTGCGTGGTCCCATGGTGTTTATACTTGCGTACTATTGCTTGTACACATGAATGTGGTACACTCAGGCATTTGGAAATAGCTCCCAAGGGTATGAACCAGACTTGGTGGAGGTCTACAATCTTTCTGAGGTCTTGGCTGATTTCTTTTGATTTTCCCATGATGTCAAGCAAAGAGGCACTGAGTTTGAAGGGAGGCCTTGAAATACATCCACAGGTACAGGTACCTCCAATTGACTCAAATGATGTCAATCAAGCCTATCAAAATCTTCTAAAGCCATGACATCATTTTCTGGAATTTTCCAAGCTGTTTAAAGGCACAGTCAACTTAGTGTATGTAAACATCTGACTCACTGGAATTGTGATACAGTGAATTATAAGTGAAATAATCTGTCTGTAAACAATTGTTGTGCCATGCACAAAGTAGATGTCCAAACCGACCTGCCAAAACTATAGTATGTTAACAAGAAATTTGTGGAGTGGTTGAAAAATTAGTTTTAATGACTCTGTATGTAAACTTCCGACTTCAACTGTACATGGACTGAATAGAACCCCCCCACACACACACACACACACCCTTCAAATGCATCATTTGCACTTCTACAATTACAGAGCTAAATCTCCTCATTCTGTGTCTCCAGCGTAACCCCATACCGAGCTAGTTAACATAGTTAACACCCCACAGTAAGGTGCGGTAAAGGATGGCTAGTGGAGGGGGAAGCTCAGTTCGCAGTCGATGCAGTCAATGCATGTTCTACTTAAATATTTACAGAGCGAAGTAGCAGGAACCTAATATATGTTAGAAATATTACTAAAAAACGGATTGCCCAGATGTCGAAACACAGAACCCCGTTTAACCGAAGATGTATTTTACCACTATTGAAGTGTGTTTACATTAGATTTATAAAAATAACTTTCTATTCATCCTACAAACCTTCCAGATAGCTAAAGCAGGGAAAACAAAACACTAAACTGAGCAGGAGAAAAGGTGTTAAATATCAGAAGAGAAAAGGGAGCCACCTTTCACTGTCATTTCCTGTAAATCAGTAATAACTGAAGCAGAGTTTCTGCTCTGTATTCATCCAACGGTTTGGTTGAGAACACTTGAGACAGGGAGGCTTAACAGCAGGAGAGAAAATGAAGAAGGGGAAGGAGAAGGACGGGGGTGGGGGGTGGGGGGAGGCTTAACAGCAGGAGAGACAATGAAGAAGGGGAAGGAGAAGGACGGGGGTGGGGGGGGGGAGGCGAATCTCAATCTAAACGATGATTCTAATTGACCTCTGTGTTAATGAGTCCTTGTACACAAGAACGGCAAGATAACAACCATCTCCAAAAATCTGCCCAAAATCAAGCCTGCACTCTCACCTTCACCCGGCCTCCATGGGACGCGTCCCAAATGGCACCCTGTTCTCTGTATAGTGCATTACTTTGGACCAGCCCTAATGGGCTCTGGTCAAAATGAGTGCAGTGTGCAGGGGACTAGGGTTCTATTTGGGGTGCAACCCATTCCTCATCATGGACAGATGAAGGTATTTTATGAGGGTCCCAATTAGCTGTTACGATAGTAGCAGCTACTCTTCCTGGGGTCCACATAGAACATGATACATGACACAATACAGAACATTAACAGACCAGAACAGCTCAAAGAACAGAACTACATATATTTCAAATGTCATAGCCTACATATCAGTCGATACACACAACATGTCTAGGTCAGGGTTCTCCAACCGGATGAAACACAATCTATCTAGGTCAGGGTTCTCCAACCTGATGAAACACAACATGTCTAGGTCAGGGTTCTCCGACCTGATGAAACACAACATGTCTAGGTCAGGGTTCTCCAACCTGATGAAACACAACATGTCTAGGTCAGGGTTCTCCAACCTGATGAAACACAACATGTCTGTCTAGGTCAGGGTTCTCCAACCTGATGAAACACAACATGTCTAGGTCAGGGTTCTCCAACCGGATGAAACACAATCTATCTAGGTCAGGGTTCTCCAACCTGATGAAACACAACATGTCTAGGTCAGGGTTCTCCGACCTGATGAAACACAACATGTCTAGGTCAGGGTTCTCCAACCTGATGAAACACAACATGTCTAGGTCAGGGTTCTCCAACCTGATGAAACACAATCTATCTAGGTCAGGGTTCTCCAACTGGATGGAACACAATCTATCTAGGTCAGGGTTCTCCAACCTGATGAAACACAACATGTCTAGGTCAGGGTTCTCCAACCGGATGAAACACAATCTATCTAGGTCAGGGTTCTCCAACCGGATGAAACACAATCTATCTAGGTCAGGGTTCTCCAACCTGATGAAACACAATCTGTCTAGGTCAGGGTTCTCCAACCTTTTCTATCATGAGAACTACTGTTAAATGATGAACCGTGGTGTGTTACTGATACATTTTTCCTCAGCTTTAAAATAAACACTCTCTTTGTGTTTTCTCCAGAGTTCTGTTTTCTTTGTTTTATTTGCTCCTGGTTTTGAATTTCTCTCAGTTTTTCACTCTCATAGTTACATGTATTTATAGAGAAACAATGAAACAATGAAATGGAACGTTCTCCACGTCAAAGTTCCGTCAATGTTCTGATTCCACGTCAATGTTCTGATTCCACGTCAATGTTCTGATTCCACGTCAATGTTCTGATTCCACGTCAATGTTCTGATTCCAGGTCAATGTTCTGATTCCACGTCAATGTTCTGATTCCACGTCAATGTTCTGATTCCACGTCAATGTTCTGATTCCACGTCAATGTTCTGATTCCACGTCAATGTTCTGATTCCACGTCAATGTTCTGATTCCACGTCAATGTTCTGATTCCATGGCAATGTTCTGATTCAACATCAATGTTCTGATTCCATGTCAATGTTCTGATTCAACATCAATGTTCTGATTCCATGTCAATGTTCTGATTCCATGTCAATGTTCTGATTCAACATCAATGTTCTGATTCCATGTCAATGTTCTGATTCAACATCAATGTTCTGATTCCAGGTCAATGTTCTGATTCCATGTCAATGTTCTGATTCCATGTCAATGTTCTGATTCCATGTCAATGTTCTGATTCCATGTCAATGTTCTGATTCCATGTCAATGTTCTGATTCAACATCAATGTTCTGATTCCACGTCAATGTTCTGATTCCATGTCAATGTTCTGATTCCACGTCAATGTTCTGAGTCCTTGTCAATGTTCTGATTCAACATCAATGTTCTGATTCCATGTCAATGTTCTGATTCCATGTCAATGTTCTGATTCCATGTCAATGTTCTGATTCCATGTCAATGTTCTGATTCCACGTCAATGTTCTGATTCCATGTCAATGTTCTGATTCCATGTCAATGTTCTGATTCCATGTCAATGTTCTGATTCAACATCAATGTTCTGATTCCATGTCAATGTTCTGATTCCATGTCAATGTTCTGATTCCACGTCAATGTTCTGATTCCATGTCAATGTTCTGATTCCACGTCAATGTTCTGAGTCCATGTCAATGTTCTGATTCAACATCAATGTTCTGATTCCATGTCAATGTTCTGATTCCATGTCAATGTTCTGATTCCATGTCAATGTTCTGATTCCATGTCAATGTTCTGATTCCACGTCAATGTTCTGATTCCACATCAATGTTCTGATTCCATGTCAATGTTCTGAGTCCATGTCAATGTCAATGCTTAAATCACATTTTTTGTCTAATACCCCTTTAAATGGCACATTTTGCGATAGAGGAATGTGCTGGTCTAGCGATGTTTTGGCTTCTGCATAAGTCATGACAGAGTTTGCGAAACAAAAGCCCACCTGATTGATACAAATAATCATGATATAGTTCTGCCAGGTAAGCGGTATAGAGTCAATGTGGAGGCTATATACAGGGGGTAGCGGTACAGAGTCAATGTGGAGGCTATATACAGGGGGTACCGGTACAGAGTCAATGTGGAGACTATATACAGGGGGTACCGGTACAGAGTCAATGTGGAGGCTATATACAGGGGGTACTGGTACAGAGTCAATGTGGAGACTATATACAGGGGTACCGGTACAGAGTCAATGTGGAGGCTATATACAGGGGGTACCGGTACAGAGTCAATGTGGAGATTATATACAGGGGGTACCGGTACAGAGTCAATGTGGAGGCTATATACAGGGGGTACCGGTACAGAGTCAATGTGGAGGCTATATACAGGGGTACACGGAGTCAATGTGGAGGCTATATACAGGGGGTACCGGTACAGAGTCAATGTGGAGGCTATATACAGGGGGTACCGGTACGGAGTCAATGTGGAGGCTATATACAGGGGGTACCGGTACAGAGTCAATGTGGAGGCTATATACAGGGGTACCGGTACAGAGTCAATGTGGAGACTATATACAGGGGGTACCGGTACAGAGTCAATGTGGAGACTATATACAGGGGGTACAGGTACAGAGTCAATGTGGAGACTATATACAGGGGGTACCGGTACAGAGTCAATGTGGAGGCTATATACAGGGGGTACCGGTACAGAGTCAATGTGGAGACTATATACAGGGGGTACCAGTACAGAGTCAATGTGGAGACTATATACAGGGGGTACCGGTACAGAGTCAATGTGGAGGCTATATACAGGGGGTACCGGTACAGAGTCAATGTGGAGGCTATATACAGGGGGTACCAGTACAGAGTCAATGTGGAGGCTATATACAGGGGGTACCGGTACAGAGTCAATGTGGAGGCTATATACAGGGGGTACCGGTACAGAGTCAATGTGGAGACTATATACAGGGGGTACCGGTACAGAGTCAATGTGGAGGCTATATACAGGGGGTAGCGGTACAGAGTCAATGTGGAGGCTATATACAGGGGGTACCGGTACAGAGTCAATGTGGAGACTATATACAGGGGGTACCGGTACAGAGTCAATGTGGAGGGGCACGGGTTAGTTGGGCTAATTGAGGTAATATGTATATGAATGTATAGTTAAAGTGATTATGCATAGAAGATAAACAGAGAGTAGCAGCAGCGTAAAAGAGGCGTTGGCGGGCAGGAGGTGGCGGGACACAATGCAAATAGTCCGGGTAGCCATTTGATTACCTTTTCAGGAGTCTTATGTCTTAAAAGCTGTTGAGAAGCCTTTTTGTCCTAGACTTGGCACTCGGTACCGCTTGCCATGCAGTAGCAGAGATAACAGTCTATGACTAGGGTGGCTGGGGTCTTTGACCATTTTTAGGGCCTTCCTCTGGACACCGCCTGGTATAGAAGTCCTGGATGGCAGGCAGCTTTTTTATTTATTTATCCATTATTTTACCAGGTAAGTTGACTGAGAACACGTTCTCATTTACAGCAACGACCTGGGGAATAGTTACAGGGGAGAGGAGGGGGATGAATGAGCCAATTGTAAATTGGGGATTATTAGGTGACCATGATGGTTTGAGGATCAGATTGGAAATTTAGCCAGGACACCGGGGTTAACACCCCTACTCTTACGATAAGTGCCATGGGATCTTTAATGACCTCAGAGAGTCAGGACACCTGTTTAACGTCCCATCCGAACGACGGCACCCTACACAGGGCAATGTCCCCAATCACTGCCCTGGGTCCTTGTGAATGTTGACCTGTTTAAAGGTCTTACTCACGTCGGCTACGGAGAGCGTGATAACACAGTTGTCCGGAACAGCTGATGCTCTCATGCATGTTTCAGTGTAACTTGCCTTGAAGCAAGCACAGAAGTGATTTAGCCCGTCTGGTAGGCTCGTGTCACTGGGCTGCTCGCGGCTGTGCTTCCCTTTGTAGTTTGAAATAGTTTGCAAGCCCTGCCCCATAAGACGAGCGTCGGAGCCGGTGTAGTACGTTTTAATCTTAGTCCTGTATTGGCGCTTTGCCTGTTTGATGGTTCGTCGTGGGGCATAGCAGGATTTCTTATAAGCTTCCGGGTTAGAGTCCCACACCTTGAAAGCGGCAGCTCTACCCTTTAGCTCAGTGCAAATGTTGCCTGTAATCCATGGCTTCTGTTTGGGTTATGTATGTACAGTCACTGTGGGGACAACGTCATCAATGCACTTATTGATGAAGCCAGTGACTGATGGGGTGTAATCCTCAATGCCATCGGACGAATCCGAGAACATATTCCAGTCTGTGATAGCAAAACAGTCCTGTAGTTTAGCATCTGCTTCATCAGACCACTTTTTTATAGACTGAGTCACTGGTGCTTCCTACTTTAATTTTTGCTTGTACGCAGGAATCAGGATAGAATTATGGTTAGATTTACCAAATGGAGGGCGAGGGGGAGCTTTGTACGCGTCTCTGTGTGTAGTAAAGGTGGTCTAGAATTGTTTTCCTTCTGGTTGCACATTTATCAAGTTGATAGAAATTAGGTCAAAATGATTTACGTTTCCCTGCATTAAAGTCCCCGGCCACTAGGAGTGCTGCCTCTGGGTGAGGGGATTCCTGTTTGTTTATTTCCTTATATAGCTGACTGAGTGCGGTCTTAGTGCCAGCATCCGTCTGTGGTGGTAAATAACAGCCACAAAAAATGCTGAAATGGATAGATGAAAACTATCTTGGCAAATAGTGTGATTCTCTACTTAGGCGAGTAAAATCTAGAGACTTCCTTAGATTTCGTGCACCAGCTGTTGTTTACAAATATACACAGACTGCCCCCCCCGTCTTACTCTGCCAGCTGAATGTTATCCATGTTGTCATTCAGCCACGATTCGGTGAAACATAAGATATTACCGTTTTTGATGTCTCGTTGGTAGGATATTCGTGATCGTACCTCGTCTAATTTATTATCCAATGATTGTACGTTGGCAAGTAATTCTGATGTTTAGGGCAGATTTCCCACTCGCTGTTGGCAGATCCTTACGAGGTACCCCGCACTGTGTCCTCTATACCTGCGTCTCGTTCTCCTGCCAATAACAGGGATGTAGGCCTTGTCAGGTATCTGAAGTACATCCTGTGCATCCTGCTTGTTGAAGAAAAAATCTATTCCGAGGAGAGTGATTGCTGTCCTGATATCCAGAAGCTCTGTGTCTAATCCGAGGAGAGTGATCGCTGTCCTGATATCCAGAAGCTCTGTGTCTAATCCGAGGTGAGTGATCACTGTCCTGATATCCAGAAGCTCTGTGTCTAATCCGAGGTGAGTGATCACTGTCCTGATATCCAGAAGCTCTTTGTCTAATCCGAGGTGAGTGATCGCTGTCCTGATATCCAGAAGCTCTGTGTCTAATCCGAGGTGAGTGATCTCTGTCCTGATATCCAGAAGCTCTGTGTCTAATCCGAGGTGAGTGATCTCTGTCCTGATATCCAGAAGCTCTGTGTCTAATCCAAGGTGAGTGATCTCTGTCCTGATATCCAGAAGCTCTGTGTCTAATCCGAGGTGAGTGCTCTCTGTCCTGATATCCAGAAGCTCTTTTTTAGCCGTAAAATAAGGTGGCAGAAACATTATGTATAAAATAAGTTACAAATAACACGAAAAACCCCCCACATAATAGCACAATTGGTTGGGTGCCGGTATAACGGCTGCCATTTCTTCTGCCGCCATCTTGTCTTCTGTCCACCCAGAAGACAGTTATCATGATCGCTAACTGGCTACACAAAGTGAATGATAGACAAATGTGGGCACCCAACAGACATACTGGGGAAACACTGCTGGAAATGAATTGGCAGATATTGTGATACGTTTGGCTTTTTAAGACAAATTTGGCTAACCAGAGGTGGGAATGTGGTTTTGATTGGATTGTAGCAATTTGGGATGACTGAGACACACAGGGACCCCAGAAGAAGCTGTATATATTTATCCATCCATCTTCTCTCTCAGACTCCTCTCTCTCTCTCTGTGGCCTCATCAGACTCCTCTCTCTCTGTAGCCTCATCAGACTCCTCTCTCGCTCTGTAGCCTCTCTGTAGCCTCATCAGACTCTCTCTCTCTCTCTGTAGCCTCATCAGACTCCTCTCTCTCTCTGTGGCCTCATCAGACTCCTCTCTCTCTCTGTGGCCTCATCAGACTCCTCTCTCTCTCTGTTGCCTCATCAGACTCTCTCTCTCTCTCTGTGGCCTCATCAGACTCTGTAGTCTCTCTCTCTGTAGTCTCATCAGACTCCTCTCTCTCTCTCTGTAGTCTCATCAGACTCCTCTCTCTCTCTCTGTAGCCTCATCAGACTCCTCTCTCTCTCTCTCTGTAGCCTCATCAGACTCCTCTCTCTCTCTCTGTAGCCTCATCAGACTCCTCTCTCTCTCTCTGTAGCCTCATCAGACTCCTCTCTCTCTCTGTAGCCTCATCAGACTCTCTCTCTCTCTCTGTAGCCTCATCAGACTCCTCTCTCTCTCTCTGTAGCCTCATCAGACTCCTCTCTCTCTCTCTGTAGCCTCATCAGACTCTCTCTCTCTCTCTCTGTAGCCTCATCAGACTCCTCTCTCTCTCTCTAGCCTCATCAGACTCTCTCTCTCTCTCTCTGTAGCCTCATCAGACTCCTCTCTCTCTCTCTGTAGCCTCATCAGACTCTCTCTCTCTCTCTGTAGCCTCATCAGACTCCGCTCTCTCTCTCTCTGTAGCCTCATCAGACTCCTCTCTCTCTCTCTGTAGCCTCATCAGACTCCTCTCTCTCTCTCTCTGTAGCCTCATCAGACTCCGCTCTCCGCTCTCTCTCTGTAGCCTCATCAGACTCCCTCTCTCTCTCTCTGTAGCCTCATCAGACTCCTCTCTCTCTCTCTGTAGCCTCATCAGACTCCGCTCTCTCTCTCTGTAGCCTCATCAGACTCCTCTCTCTCTCTCTGTAGCCTCATCAGACTCCTCTCTCTCTCTCTGTAGCCTCATCAGACTCCTCTCTCTCCCTCTCTGTAGCCTCATCAGACTCCTCTCTCTCTCTCTGTAGCCTCATCAGACTCCTCTCTCTCCCTCTCTGTAGCCTCATCAGACTCCGCTCTCTCTCTCTGTAGCCTCATCAGACTCCGCTCTCTCTCTCTGTAGCCTCATCAGACTCCTCTCTCTCTAAGTAGCTGTTATGACTCTCGTTGGTGGTAGGAAGAGTGGTCCAAAGTGCAGCGTAGAAAGTGTTCATGATTATTTAATTTAAAAAACAATCAAACAAAATAACACAACGAAAGCGCACAGTTCTGTCAGGCAGAAACACTAAACAGAAAACAAGATCCCACAAAACCCAAAAGGAGAATGACAACTTATATGTGATCCCCAATCAGAGACAACTTTATTTTATTTATTTATTTTACCTTTATTTAACTAGGCAACTAGGCAAATCAGTTAAGAACAAATTCTTATTTTCAATGACGGCCTAGGAACAGTGGGTTAACTGCCTGTTCAGGGGCAGAACGACAGATTTGTACCTTGTCAGCTCAGGGATTCGGTTACTAGTCCAACGCTCTAACCACTAGGCTACCCTGCCGCCCCAACGATAGACAGCTGCCTCTGATTGGGAACCACACACGATAGAAAACATAGACTTGGGCCAGGGTACGAGCTGGGCCAGGGTACAAGCTGGGCCAGGGTACGAGCTGGGCCAGGGTACGAGCTGGGCCAGGGTACGAGCTGGGCCAGGGTACGAGCTGGGCCAGGGTACGAGCTGGGCCAGGGTACGAGCTGAGCCAGGGTTCGAGCTAACCCTGAGCTGGGCTCTGGTTAGCTGTCAGAAGGCTGGTTAAACCCTGAGCTGGGCTGTGGTTAGCTGTCAGAAGGCTGGTTAAACCCTGAGCTGGGCTGTGGTTAGCTGTCAGAAGGCTGGTTCAACCCTGAGCTGGACTCTGGTTAGCTCTCAGAGACAATTCATGTAAGTGATAATGTTAGAAATGAACTGGTCTATAAATATAAAAGCCTCTACGGGTTTCTCTCTCCTCCAGCGATACACACACACACACACACACACACACACACACACACACTGCTACCGATGGAAGTGAAGAAGAAACCCTCTATCTCAACTATCAACAATCCACCCTATCCCCCATCAACTCTGTGTGTGTGTGTGAGTGTGTGTGTGTGTGTGTGTGTGTGTGTGTGTATATCGCTGGAGGAGAGAGAAACCCATGTGTGTGTGCGTGTGTGCGTGTGTGCGTGTGCGTGTGTGTGTGTGTATATATATCGCTGGAGGTGTGTGGAGTTAAGGAAAGAGGTCATTATGGAGTCATCTATTAGATCTCTATGTTCTCATTAACGGATGGAGTCATTTGTTTTGGATCCCTAAACACCTCGTTAGCTCCACAGCTGTATAACTACAATCCATAAGGGTTATAAGAGTTTACACATGATAGATATTTGGAGAAGCATATTTTTGGGGGTTCCTGTTCCATTCACAGTGGAGCAATATTAGCACGGTACATCAGAAGTGATGTGTTAGTGTTGGAGAAGCTACATCCGGGTGGGTATTTAATTCCGTTCAGCTCGCTGCTAAAAAACTAGACTACCACATGATTTCTTTCATTCCGGTTGCAACAGACTAACAGAACAGGGAGTAACTTTTACCTCTCGTCCAAATCAATAAATATGTTATCAGGGCTTGAGATTTACAGTTCTGCATCTGTTTGTTACAAGACTCAATATCACAATCGTTTTAAAGTGGATTCAATTTGCTGAAAGAAAACGCAAATCAATGACCAGAATCACAACTTCCCTGCTTCCATTTGGTTTGTAGTCACCCCTCAGAGCGGCAACAGTCCTTACTACTACTAGTGATCACATGACTGGTATCCCAATATCACAGGCTCACCCTGGGAGGGCTGGAGTCATAGTGTTACGCACGCACGCGCACACACACACACACACACACACACACACACACACACACACACACACACACACACACACACACACACACACACACACACACACACACACACAAAAGGATATTAAATCAAACATTAACCAGGTCCGGCAGCTCCCCAGCTCCCCTCCCTCAAAAACTGATCCTGAACCAATGACCCAGTCAATTTCTAACAAAAACAATAACAGTCTCCCCCCTTTTGTCTACCTCCCCCTCCCTCCTACAATAACAGTCCCCCCCCTCCCTCCTACCTCCAATAACTCTGCAAAGACTATCAACAACACTGAGGACAAATAGACAGTATTTTGAATAGTTATTCAGTAAGATGTCTCTCTGATGAGGTGTCAAAGAAACGAAAAAGCACAATGTGTGCAATCAAAATGGCACCTGATTCCCTTTATAGGGTCCCTCATAGGCTCTGGTCAAAAGTAGTGCACTACATATAGGGAATAGGGTCCCTCATAGGCTCTGGTCAAAAGTAGTGCACTACATAGGGAATAGGGTCCCTCATAGGCTCTGGTCAAAAGTAGTGCACTACATATAGGGAATAGGGTCCCTCATAGGCTCTGGTCAAAAGTAGTGCACTACATATAGGGAATAGGGTCCCTCATAGGCTCTGGTCAAAAGTAGTGCACTACATATAGGGAATAGGGTCCCTCATAGGCTCTGGTCAAAAGTAGTGCACTACATAGGGAATAGGGTCCCTCATAGGCTCTGGTCTAAAGTAGTGCACTACATAGGGAATAAGGTCCCCATAGGGCTCTGGTCAAAAGTAGTGCACTATGTAGGGAATAGGGTGCCATTTGGGACTCAACCCATTTCTGATACTCCCTGGGTGGCTGCCATTGTGCAGTAGCAAGTTTTGTTCAGATGAAAGAGAGAGGAACATAGTAGATATGGCAGTATAACTCTGTTACAACAATGTGTAATATATATGGCAGTATAACTATTACAACAATGTGTAATATATATGTCAGTATAACTCTGTTACAACAATGTGTAATATATATGTCAGTATAACTCTGTTACAACAATGTGTAATATATATGTCAGTATAACTCTGTTATAACAATGTGTAATATATATGGCAGTATAACTCTGTTATAACAATGTTAATGAACTAGCACAGCTACATCAACAACATGTTGTAACTGATACTATTTCAGTACTAGGTAAAGACTGTAGATCTGGGACTGGTGAGTTGAGGTTGTTGACCATATGGTGTTCATGATTACAGTGTGGAGTGCTGCCAACACTCGGACTTAATCTGCACTGAAACTAAACTCAGAACACTCTGTTGTTCAATCAGCTGGAGATTAAGAGGGAATTTCAAGACTTCTGTTCCCACGGGGATGAAATGAAATCTCGAACAAACACTTGAATCTGAATGTCAGTGTAGGAAGTAGGAAGTAGGAAGTAGGAAATAGGAAGTAGGACGTAGTGGTAAAAGTGCTGTACCGCAGCTATAATTTAACACATGACTCACAACCTTGGTAACGAGCTATAGAGGCTACAGTACATTTCTATATATTTCCATTCCAACCTAAAGTGTACAACTATCTGATGTATGCCCACAGTGATGACAAACCAATCCTAATACACTCAGAACATCATCATCATCATCAGTAATGTGTAATCTGACACCACAGTGACCAGACACCCGTTTGATGTGAATGCAGCCATATGATTACCTTTCTGTGGTATAAATCCCACATTACTATCCCATGTCTATATCAGCCAGCAGGCCAGCCAGGCCAGGACTATCTGTGGGTGAAGGGACAAGGCAGTGTCCTCTTCCTGGTCGGATCAGATGCAATGTCACCCAGGAGAACTCTACGGTTCCGGTCCAAATGGCTCCCTTTTCATTTTGTAGTGTACTATTTCTGACCAGGGCCCATAGGGATATGGTCAAAAGTAGTGCACTATATAGGGAATAGGGTGCCATTTGGTATGCACTTATCTCTATACAGTCTCTCTGACGAGCAACCACCATTATCAGCTCAGCCTTTCCTCTGACTGAGGAGCAGCCATCTCTATCAGCTCAGCCTTTCCTCTGACTGAGGAACAGCCACCTCTCTCTATCAGCTCAGCCTTTCCTCTGACTGAGGAGCAGCCACCTCTCTCTATCAGCTCAGCCTTTCCTCTGACTGAGGAGCAGCCATCTCTATCAGCTCAGCCTTTCCTCTGACTGAGGAGCAGCCATCTCTATCAGCTCAGCCTTTCCTCTGACTGAGGAGCAGCCATCTCTATCAGCTCAGCCTTTCCTCTGACTGAGGAGCAGCCATCTCTATCAGCTCAGCCTTTCCTCTGACTGAGGAGCAGCCATCTCTATCAGCTCAGCCTTTCCTCTGACTGAGGAGCAGCCATCTCTATCAGCTCAGCCTTTCCTCTGACTGAGGAGCAGCCATCTCTCTATCAGCTCAGCCTTTCCTCTGACTGAGGAGCAGCCATCTCTATCAGCTCAGCCTTTCCTCTGACTGAGGAGCAGCCATCTCTATCAGCTCAGCCTTTCCTCTGACTGAGGAACAGCCATCTCTATCAGCTCAGCCTTTCCTCTGACTGAGGAGCAGCCATCTCTATCAGCTCAGCCTTTCCTCTGACTGAGGAGCAGCCACCTCTCTCTATCAGCCCAGCCTTTCCTGTGTGTGTGTGTGTGTGTGTGTCTGTTTTATTATCGTTGTGGGTACCAGAAGTCCTCACAAGGATAGTAAAACAAGTACAATTAAATGATGACAATAACCATGGCTATTTCCATGACAATAATAGTTACCAAAAATGTCATTGTCACACCCCTAGTGTGTGTTCAGTGTCTCTCTGTCTCTGGCTCACTGTCTCTCTGTCTCTCTGTCTCTGTCTCTCTGGCTCACTGTCTCTGGCTCACTGTCTCTGGCTCACTGTCTCTGGCTCACTGTCTCTCTGTCTCTGGCTCACTGTCTCTCTGGCTCACTGTCTCTCTGTCTCTCTGGCTCACTGTCTCTCTGGCTCTCTGGCTCACTGTCTCTCTGTCTCTCTGGCTCTCTGGCTCACTGTCTCTCTCTCTGGCTCACTGTCTCTCTTCTCTCTGTCTCTCTGGCTCACTGTTTCTCTGTCTCTGGCTCACTGTCTCTCTCTCTGTCTCTGGCTCACTGTCTCTCTGGCTCACTGTCTCTCTGTCTCTCTGTCTCTCTGCTCTCTGCTCTCTCTGTCTCTCTGGCTCACTGTCTCTCTGTCTCACTGTCTGTCTCTGGCTCACTGTTTCTCTGTCTCTGGCTCACTGTCTCTCTGGCTCACTGTCTCCTGGCTCACTGTCTCTCTGGCTCTGTCTCTCTTAATCATGCTCACTGTCTCTCTGGCTCACTGTCTCTCTCTCTGGCTCACTGTCTCTCTGCTCACTGTCTCTCTGGCTCTGTCTGCCTCTCTCACTGCTCACTGTCTCTCTCTGTCTCTCTGGCTCACTGTCTCTCTCTCACTGTCTCTCTTGCTCACTGTCTCTCTGGCTCACTGTCTCTCTTGCTGCTCACTGTCTCTCTGGCTCACTGCTCACTGTCTCTGCTCACTGTCTCTGGCTCTGCTCACTGTCTCTTGCTCACTGTCTCTCTGGCTCACTGTCTCTGGCTCACTGTCTCTCTGTCTCTGGCTCACTGTCTCTCTGGCTCACTGTCTCTCTTGCTCACTGTCTCTCCTGCTCACTGTCTCTCTGCTCACTGTCTCTCTTGCTCACTGTCTCTCTTGCTCACTGTCTCTCTTGCTCACTGTCTCTCTTGCTCACTGTCTCTCTGGCTCACTGTCTCTCTGCTCACTGTCTCACTGTCTCTGGCTCACTGTCTCTCTGCTCACTGTCTCTCTCTGTCTCTCTGTCTCACTGTCTCTCTGGCTCACTGTCTCTCTGGCTCACTGTCTCTCTTGCTCACTGTCTCTCTTGCTCACTGTCTCTCTTGCTCTGTCTCTGCTCACTGTCTCTCTCTCTGTCTCTCTCTCTCACTCTCTCTTGCTCACTGTC
Organism: Oncorhynchus tshawytscha; assembly: GCF_018296145.1. Classification (NCBI taxonomy): domain Eukaryota; kingdom Metazoa; phylum Chordata; class Actinopteri; order Salmoniformes; family Salmonidae; genus Oncorhynchus; species Oncorhynchus tshawytscha. Next base: position 147,306 of record NW_024609435.1, read on the forward strand.
TCTGGCTCACTGTCTCTCTCACTGTCTCTGCTCACTGTCTCTCTTGCTCACTGTCTCTCTCTGCTCACTGTCTCTCTCACTGTCTCTCTTGCTCACTCTGCTCACTGTCTCTCTTGCTCACTGTCTCTCTGCTCACTGTCTCTCTGTCTCACTGGCTCTCTGGCTCACTGTCTCTGGCTCACTGTCTCTCTTGCTCACTGTCTCTCTGTCTCTGGCTCACTGTCTCTCTGCTCACTGTCTCTCTGCTCACTGTCTCTCTCTCTGTCTCTCTGGCTCACTGTCTCTCTGGCTCACTGGCTCTCTGGCTCACTGTCTCTGGCTCACTGTCTCTCTGGCTCACTGTCTCTCTGGCTCACTGTCTGGCTCACTGTCTCTCTTGCTCACTGTCTCTCTTAATCACTGGTCTCTCTGCTCACTGTCTCTCTCACTGTCTCTCACTGTCTCTCTTGCTCACTCTCTGGCTCACTGCTGGCTCTCTGTGGCTCACTGGCTCACTGTCTCTCTGGCTCACTATCTCTCTGCTCTCTGGCTCACTGTCTCTCTGGCTCACTGTCTCTCTGGCTCACTGTCTCTGGCTCTGTCTCTCTGGCTCACTGCTCTGTCTCTGGCTCACTGTCTCTCTGTCTCTGGCTCACTGTCTCTCTGGCTCACTGTCTCTCCTGCTCACTGTCTCTCCTGCTCACTGTCTCTCTGGCTCACTGTCTCTCTTGCTCACTGTCTCTCTTGCTCACTGTCTCTCTTAATCACTGTCTCTCTTGCTCACTGTCTCACTGGCTCTCTGCCTCTTGCTCACTGTCTCTCTGTCTCTGGCTCACTGGCTCATTGGCTCACTGTCTCTCTGGCTCACTGTCTCTCCGGATAACTGGCTCTCTGCCTCTTGCTCACTGTCTCTCTGCCTCTGGCTCACTGGCTCTCTGCCTCTGGCTCACTGGGTCTCTGGCTCACTGGCTCTGCCTCTGGCTCACTGTCTCTCTGCCTCTGGCTCACTGTGTCTCTGGCTCACTGTCTCTCTGCCTCTGGCTCACTGTCTCTCTGCCTCTGCCTCACTGGCTCACTGTCTCTCTGGCTCACTGTCTCTCCGGATAACAGGCTCTCTGCCTCTGGCTCACTGGCTCTGCCTCTGGCTCACTGGCTTACTGTCTCTCTGGCTCATTGGCTCTCTGGCTCATTGGCTCTCTGCCCCTGGCTCACCGTCTCTCTGTCTCTGGCTCACTGGCTTACCGTCTCTCTGGCTCACTGCCTCACTGGCTCTCTGGCTCACTGGCTCTCTGCCTCTGGCCCACCGTCTCTCTGTCTCTGGCTCACTGGCTTACTGTCTCTCTGGCTCACTGGCTCACTGGCTCTCTGCCTCTGGCTCACCGTCTCTCTGTCTCTGGCTCACTGTCTCTCTAGCTCACTGGCTCACTGTCTCTCTGGCTCAATGTCTCTCTGGCTTACTGTCTCTCTGATTCAATGTCTCTCTGGCTCACTGTCTCTGGCTCACTGGCTCACAGCAATGAGGACAGACATCTCTGAACCTACACACCACTGTCCCTCTGCCATACCAGGCGGTGATGCAACCGGTCAGAATGCTCTCGATGGTGCAGCTGTAGAACCTTTTGAGGATCTGGGGACCCATGCCAAATCTTCTATTTTTCTCTCTCTCACAGTCTGCCAGTCCACTTGTTAGGCTAGCTGGGGCGTCATCACTCTCATGAGACCAGAGAACTTTTAATAATTTCCCCTTCAGTCAGGACGGGTCCTTGCTGTTCTGCACCCCCGCAAAACTGTCATATTCCCACTAAGCAAAATTACGTCTAGAAGACGTATTTTCCAGTATGCTGAAAAGGCATCTTTTCCAGAAGTTGAAATTCATCCCTCCCTCCTCTCTGGACCTCTAGTGTTCTGGCCTCCAGAGTGTCAGCCCAGCACAGACCCGTTATCAGGCCTCTCTGTCCTCTGGTGTTCTGGCCTCCAGAGTGTCAGCCCAGCACAGACCCGTTATCAGGCCTCTCTGTCCTCTGGTGTTCTGGCCTCCAGAGTGTCAGCCCAGCACAGACCCGTTATCAGGCCTCTCTGTCCTCTGGTGTTCTGGCCTCCAGAGTGTCAGCCCAGCACAGACCCGTTATCAGGCCTCTCTGTCCTCTAGTGTTCTGGCCTCCAGAGTGTCAGCCCAGCACAGACCCGTTATCAGGCCTCTCTGTCCGATGGTGTTCTGGCCTCCAGAGTGTCAGCCCAGCACAGACCCGTTACCAGGCCTCTCTGTCCTCTAGTGTTCTGGCCTCCAGAGTGTCAGCCCAGCACAGACCCGTTATCAGGCCTCTCTGTCCTCTGGTGTTCTGGCCTCCAGAGTGTCAGCCCAGCACAGACCCGTTATCAGGCCTCTCTGTCCTCTGGTGTTCTGGCCTCCAGAGTGTCAGCCCAGCACAGACCCGTTATCAGGCCTCTCTGTCCTCTAGTGTTCTGGCCTCCAGAGTGTCAGCCCAGCACAGACCCGTTATCAGGCCTCTCTGTCCTCTGGTGTTCTGGCCTCCAGAGTGTCAGCCCAGCACAGACCCGTTATCAGGCCTCTCTGTCCTCTGCTATTACCCTGCGTTCTAATAGCTGGGTAATATGTGACTGCCACGACATCTGACCCTGAAGGGTTTTACTGCAGGCCCAGACAAAGACCTGCTCCGAGGCAGCTTTAACTAGCTCCAGAATGTGTGTGTGTGAGTGTGTGTGTGTGTGTGTGTGAGTGTATGTGTGATAGAGGCCTGCCCAGAGCAGTTTTAACTAGCTCCAGTGTGTGTGTGTGTGTGTGTGTGTGTGTGTGTGTGTGTGTGTGTGTGTGTGATAGAGGCCTGCCCAGAGCAGTTTTAACTAGCTCCAGTGTGTGTGTGTGTGTGTGTGTGTGTGTGTGTGTGTGTGTGTGTGTGTGTGTGTGTGTGTGTGTGTGTGTGTGTGTGTGTGTGTGTGTGTGTGTGTGTGTGTGTGTGTGTGTGTGTGTGTGTGTGTGTGTGTGTGTCTGTGTGTGTGTGTGCGAGCCTGCCCAGAGCAGTTTTAACTAGCTCTGAGCCTGGGGTCTCAAATCAATTGCTTTGGAGATGTTAGGACAGGATGTTACACCTCTCTCTCTTCCCTCTCTCATCCCTCTCTCATCCCTCTTCCCTCGCAGATAATCATCCTTCCTTCCTGTCTGTCTTCACAGACACACAACAACAAGTCCTGAGCCCATGTCATTGCTGAGCAGCGTGAAATCAAAGTGACTGGGTCCTATTTGATATGTTGTAGAGATGTACACCTAGACCTGCTCTCTGTTGATACTATACATCTCTCAGTTTGAACGGAGGAGAGCACCGTAAACAACTCCCCATCAACCTTAGCAAATGATCATATTTGATGAACAGTTAAGAAGCATATCTACCGGCCGTGGTAGAAAATAATCAAGCGCACCTTTAGAGCCCCCCCCCCCATTGAAGAGTTTTGATTATGATTCAGGTCCTTCTGATGTGGTTTCTATCAGGCATTCAGTTTGGCCCCGTCCCAGAGGAGATGTGGTTTCTATCAGGCATTCAGTTTGGCCCCCGTCCCAGAGGAGATGTGGTTTCTATCAGGCATTCAGTTTGGCCCCGTCCCAGAGGAGATGTGGTTTCTATCAGGCATTCAGTTTGGCCCCGTCCCAGAGGAGATGTGGTTTCTATCAGGCATTCAGTTTGGCCCCGTCCCAGAGGAGATGTGGTTTCTATCAGGCATTCAGTTTGGCCCCCGTCCCAGAGGAGATGTGGTTTCTATCAGGCATTCAGTTTGGCCCCCGTCCCAGAGGAGATGTGGTTTCTATCAGGCATTCAGTTTGGCCCCCGTCCCAGAGGAGATGTGGTTTCTATCAGGCATTCAGTTTGGCCCCGTCCCAGAGGAGATGTGGTTTCTATCAGGCATTCAGTTTGGCCCCGTCCCAGAGGAGATGTGGTTTCTATCAGGCATTCAGTTTGGCCCCGTCCCAGAGGAGATGTGGTTTCTATCAGGCATTCAGTTTGGCCCCCGTCCCAGAGGAGATGTGGTTTCTATCAGGCATTCAGTTTGGCCACCGTCCCAGAGGAGATGTGGTTTCTATCAGGCATTTAGTTTGGCCCCGTCCCAGAGGAGATGTGGTTTCTATCAGGCATTCAGTTTGGCCCCGTCCCAGAGGAGATGTGGTTTCTATCAGGCATTCAGTTTGGCCCCCGTCCCAGAGGAGATGTGGTTTCTATCAGGCATTCAGTTTGGCCCCCGTCCCAGAGGAAATATGGTTTCTATCAGGCATTCAGTTTGGCCACCGTTCCAGAGGAGATGTGGTTTCTATCAGGCATTCAGTTTGGCCCCCGTCCCAGAGGAGATGTGGACCCAGTCCAATAGTACCAGTCCAACTCACTGTTGGGATCTAGTGGTTGAGTCATCAGCCAATAGTACCAGTCCAACTCACTGTTGGGATCTAGTGGTTGAGTCATCAGCCAATAGTACCAGTCCAACTCACTGTTGGGATCTAGTGGTTGAGTCATCAGCCAATAGTACCAGTCCAACTCACTGTTGGGATCTAGTGGTTGAGTCATCAGCCAATAGTACCAGTCCAAATCACTGTTGGGATCTAGTGGTTGAGTCATCAGCCAATAGTACCAGTCCAACTCACTGTTGGGATCTAGTGGTTGAGTCATCAGCCAATAGTACCAGTCCAACTCACTGTTGGGATCTAGTGGTTGAGTCATCAGCCAATACTACCAGTCCAACTCACTGTTGGGATCTAGTGGTTGAGTCATCAGCCAATAGTACCAGTCCAACTCACTGTTGGGATCTAGTGGTTGAGTCATCAGCCAACAGTACCAGTCCAACTCACTGTTGGGATCTAGTGGTGGAGTCATCAGCCAATAGTACCAGTCCAACTCACTGTTGGGATCTAGTGGTGGAGTCATCAGCCTACAGCCCAGTCCAACTCACTGTTGGGATCTAGTGGTTGAGTCATCAGCCAAAAGCCCAGTCCAACTCACTGTTGGGATGTAGTGGTGGAGTCATCAGCCAATAGTACCAGTCCAACTCACTGTTGGGATCTAGTGGTGTAGTCATCAGCCAATAGTACCAGTCCAACTCACTGTTGGGATCTAGTGGTGGAGTCATCAGCCAACAGCCCAGTCCAACTCACTGTTGGGATCTAGTGGTGGAGTCATCAGCCAACAGCCCAGTCCAACTCACTGTTGGGATGTAGTGGTGGAGTCATCAGCCAATAGTACCAGTCCAACTCACTGTTGGGATCTAGTGGTGTAGTCATCAGCCAATAGTACCAGTCCAACTCACTGTTGGGATCTAGTGGTTGAGTCATCAGCCAATAGTACCAGTCCAACTCACTGTTGGGATCTAGTGGTGGAGTCATCAGCCAACAGCCCAGTCCAACTCACTGTTGGGATCTAGTGGTGGAGTCATCAGCCAACAGCCCAGTCCAACTCACTGTTGGGATCTAGTGGTAGAGTCATCAGCCAACAGCCCAGTCCAACTCACTGGTGGGATGTAGTGGTGGAGTCATCAGCCAATAGTACCAGTCCAACTCACTGTTGGGATCTAGTGGTTGAGTCATCAGCCAATAGTACCAGTCCAACTCACTGTTGGGATCTAGTGGTTGAGTCATCAGCCAATAGTACCAGTCCAACTCACTGTTGGGATCTAGTGGTTGAGTCATCAGCCAACAGCCCAGTCCAACTCACTGTTGGGATCTAGTGGTGGAGTCATCAGCCAACAGCCCAGTCCAACTCACTGGTGGGATGTAGTGGTGGAGTCATCAGCCAATAGTACCAGTCCAACTCACTGTTGGGATCTAGTGGTTGAGTCATCAGCCAATAGTGCCAGTCCAACTCACTGTTGGGATCTAGTGGTTGAGTCATCAGCCAATAGTACCAGTCCAACTCACTGTTGGGATCTAGTGGTTGAGTCATCAGCCAATAGTACCAGTCCAACTCACTGTTGGGATATAGTGGTTGAGTCATCAGCCAATAGTACCAGTCCAACTCACTGTTGGGATCTAGTGGTTGAGTCATCAGCCAATAGTACCAGGCCAACTCACTGTTGGGATCTAGTGGTTGAGTCATCAGCCAATAGTACCAGTCCAACTCACTGTTGGGATCTAGTGGTTGAGTCATCAGCCAATAGTACCAGTCCAACTCACTGTTGGGATATAGTGGTTGAGTCATCAGCCAATAGTACCAGTCCAACTCACTGTAGGGATCTAGTGGTTGAGTCATCAGCCAATAGTACCAGTCCAACTCACTGTTGGGATCTAGTGGTTGAGTCATCAGCCAACAGCCCAGTCCAACTCACTGTTGGGATCTAGTGGTTGAGTCATCAGCCAACAGCCCAGTCCAACTCACTGGTGGGATCTAGTGGTGGAGTCATCAGCCAACAGCCCAGTCCAACTCACTGGTGGGATGTAGTGGTGGAGTCATCAGCCAATAGTACCAGTCCAACTCACTGTTGGGATCTAGTGGTGTAGTCATCAGCCAATAGTACCAGTCCAACTCACTGTTGGGATCTAGTGGTTGAGTCATCAGCCAATAGTACCAGTCCAACTCACTGTTGGGATCTAGTGGTTGAGTCATCAGCCAATAGTACCAGTCCAACTCACTGTTGGGATCTAGTGGTGGATTCATCAGCCAATAGTACCAGTCCAACTCACTGTTGGGATCTAGTGGTGGATTCATCAGCCAACAGCCCAGTCCAACTCACTGTTGGGATCTAGTGGTGGAGTCATCAGCCAACAGCCCAGTCCAACTCACTGTTGGGATCTAGTGGTGGATTCATCAGCCAACAGCCCAGTCCAACTCACTGTTGGGATCTAGTGGTGGAGTCATCAGCCAACAGCCCAGTCCAACTCACTGTTGGGATCTAGTGGTGGATTCATCAGCCAATAGGCAGGACAGAACAGAACATCTGGACCCGAAGCCAGTTCCTCTGCTGATGTTAAACTCTTCCCCTCTAATCAAGGACTGATTTCGACCTGAGACACCCAGTTGTCCTGACCTCCAACCTCCAGGTTGTAACACCCCTGGTCTAGAACTTTACTGAGCAGTAAGGCCTTTCTGAAAATAACTCAACATTTAACATAGTGATGGATACAGAGGGTTATTCCTCCAACGATAATACCACAGATGTTCAAACGACACCCCAAATCACTTGCCCCCTTACTGAGTAGTGACCTCAAACCACAAACCCACATTCCATTCGTACCCTATAATAACATGGACCCTACCAAGGCATCCACCTATCTATATACGCCATGGTCTGAGTAACAGCAGCAATGTCAGAGGGAGAGACTTTCAATACTTTAAAAGCAGTCATTATAATAACACATAATCACCCGTATAAGTTGAAGAGTCTGCCTGCCACATCGAAATTGTTGTGTGTCTTTTTGGCTAGATTTGCGACCCTGATCCCTCCCCGTCCATCCAGCCAACCTGCATATTATGCTAAACAGATCAGAGTTAAAAAGAACACTGCCAACATTCTAGAACCCATAAAGACCAAAGCAAAGGCATTCCGTCCTATTCTCACATTTAATGGAAAAGAGGGTCAAATATTTCACAGTGATAAAAAGGAGCATTTTGTCCGCCAACCGAACAACCAGACAGATATTCAAAGCCAGCTTGTGGAGAGAGAGAGAGAGAGAGAGAGGCAGGAGAGAGAGAGAGAGAGAGAGAGAGAGAGAGAGAGAGAGAGAGAGAGACAGAGAGAGAGAGAGAGAGAGAGAGAGAGAGAGAGAGAGAGAGACAGAGAGAGACAGAGAGAGACAGAGAGAGAGAGAGAGACAGAGAGAGAGAGAGAGAGAGAGAGAGAGAGAGAGACAGAGAGAGACAGAGAGAGAGAGAGACGAGAGAGAGAGAGAGAGAGAGACAGAGAGAGAGAGAGAGACAGAGAGAGAGACAGAGAGGAGACAGAGACAGAGACAGAGAAAGAGACAGAGAAAGAGACAGAGAAAGAGACAGAGAGAGAGAGGGAGAGACAGAGAGAGAGAGACAGAGAGAGAGACAGAGAGAGAGAGACAGAGAGAGAGAGACAGAGAGAGACAGAGAGAGAGAGACAGAGACAGAGAGAGAGACACAGAGAGAGAGAGAGAGAGAGAGAGAGAGATAGACTGCATTATATTTAGTAATTTACCCACTGTCTTGCAGTGACATTAACAGTCTAGTGACAGCCAGCCAAACCAGGCAACCAGCCAGACCACCAGCCATCTAGCTAAACAGCCAGTCAGTCTTACCTCCAGATATCTCGTTGATCTCCTCAGTCCCTCCGGTGTCATCAAGTCTCAGAGGCAATGTGCTCTCCCCCTCTCCTCCCTCCCCCTCCAGGTCTTCAGCTGAGGCACAGAGAGTAGAGAAATACATGAAAACCCTCATTCCCTCTAGAGGGCAGAGACCCAAACCTTACAGTGAAGAGATCCATTAAAACCCTCATTCCCTCTAGAGGGCAGAGACCCAAACCTTACAGTGAAGAGATCCATTAAAACCCTCATTCCCTCTAGAGGGCAGAGACCCAAACCTTACAGTGAAGAGATCCATTAAAACCCTCATTCCCTCTAGAGGGCAGAGACCCAAACCTTACAGTGAAGAGATCCATTAAAACCCTCATTCACTCTATAGGGCAGAGACCCAAACCTTACAGTGAAGAGATCCATTAAAACCCTGAAGGCTCTCTGCTCTTTCAACGACCACTCCTCCTCTCCCCCTCACAGCACAGAAAGTCATGATGCCAGGCCAGCCAGACAGCATTCAATGGACTCTACTTTAGTAGAGCCTCTGTCAGGTTTCAGATAGAGCCTCCAGATTTGGGGAGGAGGGCATTGACATGTTATTGAATGTATTAAAAGCTACTTATTCATTCCAGAACACATGTATTTTACTGTTTTGTATTTATACTGTTTGTATAAGAACGTTTTTTTTCTTCAAAAGCAATGCTATGAATGTGAGGTTTCTATCTAAGGTCATTTTACTATTCAGAAATTAGTGGAACAAAATGACACAGAACCAGTCTGTTACATACCTGCATACTATAAGTAGAACAAAAGGACACAGAACCAGTCTGTTACATACTGGCATACTATAAGTGGAACAAAATGACACAGAACCAGTCTGTTACATACTGGCATACTATAAGTGGAACAAAAGGACACAGAACCAATCTGTTACATACTGGCATACTATAAGTGGAACAAAATGACACAGAACCAGTCTGTTACATACCGGCATACTATAAGTGGAACAAAATGACACAGAACCAGTCTGTTACATACTGGCATACTATAAGTGGAACAAAATGACACAGAACCAGTCTGTTACATACCTGCATACTATAAGTGGAACAAAATGACACAGAACCAGTCTGTTACATACTGGCATACTATAAGTGGAACAAAATGACACAGAACCAGTCTGTTACATACCTGCATACTATAAGTGGAACAAAAGGACACAGAACCAGTCTGTTACATACTGGCATACTATAAGTGGAACAAAAGGACACAGAACCAGTCTGTTACATACTGGCATACTATAAGTGGAACAAAAGGACACAGAACCAGTCTGTTACATACCTGCATACTATAAGTGGAACAAAAGGACACAGAACCAGTCTGTTACATACCTGCATACTATAAGTGGAACAAAATGACACAGAACCAGTCTGTTACATACTGGCATACTATAAGTGGAACAAAAGGACACAGAACCAATCTGTTACATACTGGCATACTATAAGTGGAACAAAATGACACAGAACCAGTCTGTTACATACCTGAATACTATAAGTGGAACAAAATGACACAGAACCAGTCTGTTACTTACCGGCATACTATAAGTGGAACAAAATGACACAGAACCAGTCTGTTACATACTGGCATACTATAAGTGGAACAAAATGACACAGAACCAGTCTGTTACATACCTGCATACTATAAGTGGAACAAAAGGACACAGAACCAGTCTGTTACTTACCGGCATACTATAAGTGCAACAAAAGGACATAGAATCAGACTGATACATACCGGCATACTTCCCTTGTAGTGCTCTGCTCTGCTGGTTCCCTCTCACAGCTAGAACCCTGACGTGGTACTCCTTCATGGCATCAAAGTCCTGGATCACCACTTTATGGTCCCCCTTGGAAACGCGCAGCTCCTTGTACTCTTCGCCTGTTAGAGGTTGGAGAGAGAAATCAGGGTGGGGACCAGGTGTGTGTCCAAAACGCCATCCTTTTCCCGATATCAGGATGGGGACCAGGTGTGCGTCCAAAACGCCATCCTTTTCCCGATATCAGGGTGGGGACCAGGTGTGCGTCCAAAACGCCATCCTTTTCCCGGTATCAGGGTGGGGACCAGGTGTTTGTCCAAAACGCCATCCTTTTCCCCATATCAGGGTGGGGACCAGGTGTGTGTCCAACACGCCATCCTTTTCCCCATATCAGGGTGGGGACCAGGTGTGTGTCCAACACGCATCCTTTTCCCGATATCAGGATCATAGACTAGATGAGCAGATGGTATGGGTGGGACAGAACGTAATTACAAATCATTTGTAGACTGCAAATTGACCGCAGGAAGCCCAAACTAATGTGACCCCACCAGATATAATGTTTGACTAAAACATCATCACTCCAAACCTGGTTTACATTTGTATATGATTACACGTCTCTCTGTTAATGCGTGGGAATACTTAGGAACAGGCTTCTCCAAACCTGGTTTACATTTGTATATGATTACACGTCTCTCTGTTAATGCGTGGGAATACTTAGGAACAGGCTTCTCCAAAATTAAAATCACTTGGAGCTGATTTTTTGCAGTATTTTATATCCAACAATAGAGCATGTAAAATACTAATAAAAAAAGACCTGGTTGGCTAAATAAAAGCAGGTGTTGAGGAACCCTGCCCTATATAGGGCACCATAGGGCTCTGGTCAAATGTAGTGCCCTATAAAGGGAAGAGAGTGGCATTTGGGATGTAGACTCAGATAAGCGTTCCAATGCATCACTTTCCCTTTCAAGCTTTTCCAGGAGTCTCAATGGGCCATGCTGTTGTGTGAAGCAGTGCACTATGGGGATTATTGTGGTGGTAAGGCTCTGGGGTGGGGGGGGTGACAACCTTAAGTGTTCCCTCACAGCTCAAGCCACACACCTCAGCATCGTCTCTAAAGCTTAAGGACAGGTACACATGAGACACATATCTTTGAAACATTTGGGGTGTGGATCTTTCTGCCCTGAGGCTCTGCCCATTATAAAATCTACTACGAATGCAAACGCCCAAATACAGAAATTCCAAACTTCTTCCCTGAAACCGAGACCTTTTCCTTCCCGCGTCATACTCAGGTGAATCGTGGTCAACCACAAATCCAGACAAAGTTGAATCATTTCAGATCCATTTAGTCAGTTAACCCATTTTGAGTAAGTGCATTTAAGAGTAAATTGTTTTCCATTTGTTTAGCCAAACTTCATTTGCATAAACCATCTTAGTTGCCAGTCAGCCAACATGCTGGGGCTTGATCTCAGGACCTCTCCTCTCTCCTCCTGTCTCCTTTTATCTTCTCTTCTCCTCCCCTGTCCACTCCTCTTCCCTCCTCTCCTCTCCTCGTCCTCTTCTTCTCTCCACAAGCCACACGTACGCCTCCACTTTCAGTTCCCTCAGCAGTAAAATAGCTCCGAGCTTCAGCAGTTCACATTATTGACCAATTAGGATGATTTAAATCCTACAGGCCTGACCGATCAATAGGAAGAGACTAACCCTGCTTAATCAGCAGCACTTTCACACAGAACACTGCCGAAGGATGGGGTTGGATGTGTTAAACCAGGAGAGGGAGGGAGAGGGGGAGGGGAGGAGAGGGGGGAGGGGGAGAGAGGGGGAGGGGGAGCGAGGGAGAGAGGGGAGGGGAGAGAGAGGGGGAGAGGGAGAGAGAGGGGAGAGAGAGAGAGGGGGGAGGGGGAGAGAGAGAGAGAGAGAGGGAGAAAGAGGGGAGAGAGGGAGGGGAGAGAGAGGGGGGGAGAGAGAGTGGAGAGAGGGAGGGGAGATAGAGAGGGGGAGAGAGAGAGGGGGAGAGGGAGGGGAGAGAGAGAGGGGAGAAAGACGGGGAGAGAGGGAGAGAGAGGGGAGATGGATGGAGAGGGAGAGAGAGAGAGAGAGGGGAGAGAGAACAGGGGGAGAGGGAGAGAGGGGGAGAGGGTGGAGTGGGAGAGAGAGGGGGGAGAGAGGAGGAGAGGGAGAGAGAGGGGAGAGAGGGGGAGGAGGTGGAGAGAGAGAGGGAGAGATCGGGAGAGAGGGAGGAGAGAGAGGGGGAGAGGGAGAGAGGGAGGAGAGGGAGAAAGAGAGAGGGGAGATGGAGAGGGATGGATCTAGCATCTAGAGACAGAGAGAGAACAGAGGAGGGAGATATAGGGGATGGATCTAGCATCTCAAGACAGAGACAGAGAGAGAGAGAGAGAACAGAGGAGGGAGATTTAGGGGATGGATCTAGCATCTAGAGACAGAGAGAGAACAGAGGAGGGAGATTTAGGGGATGGATCTAGCATCTAGAGACAGAGAGAGAACAGAGGAGGGAGATTTAGGGGATGGATCTAGCATCTAGAGACAGAGAGAGAACAGAGGAGGGAGATATAGGGGATGGATCTAGCATCTAGAGACAGAGAGAGAACAGAGGAGGGAGATTTAGGGGATGGATCTAGCATCTAGAGACAGAGAGAGAACAGAGGAGGGAGATTTAGGGGATGGATCTAGCATCTAGAGACAGAGAGAGAACAGAGGAGGGAGATTTAGGGGATGGATCTAGCATCTAGAGACAGAGAGAGAGAACAGAGGAGGGAGATTTAGGGGATGGATCTAGCATCTAGAGACAGAGAGAGAGAGAACAGAGGAGGGAGATATAGGGGATGGATCTAGCATCTAGAGACAGAGAGAGAGAGAGAACAGAGGAGGGAGATATAGGGGATGGATCTAGCATCTAGAGACAGAGAGAGAACAGAGGAGGGAGATATAGGGGATGGATCTAGCATCTAGAGACAGAGAGAGAACAGAGGAGGGAGATATAGGGGATGGATCTAGCATCTAGAGACAGAGAGAGAGAACAGAGGAGGGAGATTTAGGGGATGGATCTAGCATCTAGAGACAGAGAGAGAGAACAGAGGAGGGAGATATAGGGGATGGATCTAGCATCTAGAGACAGAGAGAGAGAACAGAGGAGGGAGATATAGGGGATGGATCTAGCATCTAGAGACAGAGAGAGAACAGAGGAGGGAGATTTAGGGGATGGATCTAGCATCTAGAGACAGAGAGAGAGAACAGAGGAGGGAGATATAGGGGATGGATCTAGCATCTAGAGACAGAGAGAGAGAACAGAGGAGGGAGATTTAGGGGATGGATCTAGCATCTAGAGACAGAGAGAGAGAACAGAGGAGGGAGATATAGGGGATGGATCTAGCATCTAGAGACAGAGAGAGAGAACAGAGGAGGGAGATATAGGGGATGGATCTAGCATCTAGAGACAGAGAGAGAACAGAGGAGGGAGATTTAGGGGATGGATCTAGCATCTAGAGACAGAGAGAGAGAGAACAGAGGAGGGAGATATAGGGGATGGATCTAGCATCTAGAGACAGAGAGAGACAGAACAGAGGAGGGAGATTTAGGGGATGGATCTAGCATCTAGAGACAGAGAGAGAACAGAGGAGGGAGATATAGGGGATGGATCTAGCATCTAGAGACAGAGAGAGAACAGAGGAGGGAGATTTAGGGGATGGACCTAGCACCTAGAAGTGATGACTCAGCAGATTAATGCTGAAGGACCAGCAGGAAACAGCACGATCAAGATCAGAGAAATTGCACTTTTACTTAAAGGGTATTAGACGTTCTGGAAATTGAAACAAGTCTAATGTAACCTTTTGTATCAAACAAATGGCAAAAGGAAATCATTATAATGTAACCATAACCAATGTGTCTAAATACACTGAGAGTACAAAACATTAATAATACCTTCCTAATATGGACACTGGGCTAGGAGGATGGTCTCTCTCCCAGTCACTATGATAAACAGTGGACACTGGGCTAGGAGAATGGTCTCTCTCCCAGTCACTATGATAAACAGTGGACACTGGGCTAGGAGAATGGTCTCTCTCCCAGTCACTATGATAAACAGTGGACACTGGGTTAGGAGAATGGTCTCTCTCCCAGTCACTATGATAAACAGTGGACACTGGGCTAGGAGAATGGTCTCTCTCCCAGTCACTATGATAAACAACACTGGGCAGAATGGAGTCACTATGATAAACAGTGGACACTGGGCTAGGAGAATGGTCTCTCTCCCAGTCACTATGATAAACAGTGGACACTGGGCTAGGAGAATGGTCTCTCTCCCAGTCACTATGATAAACAGTGGACACTGGGTTAGGAGAATGGTCTCTCTCCCAGTCACTATGATAAACAGTGGACACTGGGCTAGGAGAATGGTCTCTCTCCCAGTCACTATGATAAACAGTGGACACTGGGTTAGGAGAATGGTCTCTCTCCCAGTCACTATGATAAACAGTGGACACTGGGTTAGGTGAATGGTCTCTCTCCCAGTCACTATGATAAACAGTGGACACTGGGTTTGGTCAGTGGTCTGAACAGGAATAGTATTATACCTAATTAGACCCAACAGGAATAGTATTATACCTAATTAGACCCAGAGACAGAGAGCTCAACAGGAATAGTATTATACCTAATTAGACCCAACAGGAATAGTATTATACCTAATTAGACCCAACAGGAATAGTATTATACCTAATTAGACCCAACAGGAATAGTATTATACCTCATTAGACCCAACAGGAATAGTATTATACCTCATTAGACCCAGAGACAGAGAGCTCAACAGGAATAGAATTATACCTCATTAGTCCCAGAGACAGAGAGCTCAACAGGAGACCAGGCAGGCTGATGGCTGATACAAACCCAGGGTTTGACACTAACATTTTTAGCCACCTGTCCTTCAGACATGTAGGACATCATGTTGACGTGTCAGAAAGCTCAAGTCACTTGAAAAACAGGTCTGTAACACCATGGGCCAGAAACGTGATGCCAGGAGCCACTTCACCTTCATTATTATCACTGGTATTGTCAATGGAAGACTGCTGGTCTCACTGGTATTGTCAATGGAAGGCTGCTGGTCTCACTGGTATTGTCAATGGAAGGCTGCTGGTCTCACTGGTATGGTCAATGGAAGACTGCTGGTCTCACTGGTATTGTCAATGGAAGACTGCTGGTCTCACTGGTATTGTCAATGGAAGACTGCTGGTCTCACTGGTATTGTCAATGGAAGACTGCGGGTCTCACTGGTATGGTCAATGGAAGGCTGCTGGTCTCACTGGTATTGTCAATGGGAAGGCTGCTGGTCTCACTGGTATGGTCAATGGAAGGCTGCTGGTCTCACTGGTATTGTCAATGGGAAGGCTGCTGGTCTCACTGGTATTGTCAATAGAAGACTGCTGGTCTCACTGGTATTGTCAATGGAAGGCTGCTGGTCTCATTGTCAATGGGAAGGCTGCTGGTCTCACTGGTATTGTCAATGGGAAGGCTGCTGGTCTCACTGGTATTGTCAATGGAAGGCTGCTGGTCTCACTGGTATTGTCAATGGAAGACTGCTGGTCTCACTGGTATTGTCAATGGAAGGCTGCTGGTCTCACTGGTATTGTCAATGGAAGGCTGCTGGTCTCACTGGTATTGTCAATGGAAGGCTGCTGGTCTCACTGGTATGGTCAATGGAAGGCTGCTGGTCTCACTGGTATTGTCAATGGAAGACTGCTGGTCTCACTGGTATTGTCAATGGAAGGCTGCTGGTCTCACTGGTATTGTCAATGGAAGACTGCTGATCTCTGATCCCATGTAGTATATCTCCTGCCGTTGTGGCCTTGAGCAAGGCACTTAACCCCCCGCGAAGTAAAAAAAAAACTGCACTGATCGGCTACAGTATAAAACACGTGGTCAGAACTCCATCTGGAGAGCTGTTGGGGTTGCAGGCTTTTTATCCAACCCTGCTCAAACACACCAGAGTCAGCTTATCCTGTTGAGCAGCTGATTTGTTTTACAATGTGGCGTGTTCGAGCAGGGCTTGAGAAAATGCCTACACACCCAGTATCTCACCTGGTCTCTACAGGAGGAGGGCTGGCCACCCTGCACACCCAGTATCTCTCCTGATCTCTACAGGAGAAGGGCTGGCCACCCTACACACCCAGTATCTCTCCTGGTCTCTACAGAAGGATGGCTGGCGACCCTGCACACCCAGTATCTCTCCTGGTCTCTACAGGAGAAGGACTGGCCACCCTACACACCCAGTATCTCTCCTGGTCTCTACATGAGGAGGGCTGGCCACCCTACACACCCAGTATCTCTCCTGGTCTCTACAGGAGAAGGGCTGGCCACCCTACACACCCAGTATCTCTCCTGGTCTCTACAGGAGGAGGGCTGGCCACCCTACACACCCAGTATGTATCTCCTGGTCTCTACAGGAGGAGGGCTGGCCACCCTACACACCCGGTATCTCTCCTGGTCTCTACAGGAGGATGGCTGGCCATCCTACACACCCAGTATCTCTCCTGGTCTCTACAGGAGAAGGGCTGCACACCCAGTATCTCTCCATCCTACACACCCAGTATCTCTCCTGGTCTCTACAGGAAAAGGGCTGGCCACCCTACACACCCAGTATCTCTCCTGGTCTCTACAGGAGGAGGGCTGGCCACCCTACACACCCAGTATCTCTCCTGGTCTCTACAGGAGGAGGGCTGGCCACCCTACACACCCAGTATGTATCTCCTGGTCTCTACAGGAGGAGGGCTGGCCACCCTACACACCCGGTATCTCTCCTGGTCTCTACAGGAGGATGGCTGGCCATCCTACACACCCAGTATCTCTCCTGGTCTCTACAGGAAAAGGGCTGGCCACCCTACACACCCAGTATCTCTCCTGGTCTCTACAGGAGGAGGGCTGGCCACCCTACCCACCCAGTATCTCTCCTGGTCTCTACAGAAGAAGGGCTGGCCACCCTGCACACCCAGTATCTCTCCTGGTCTCTACAGGAGGATGGCTGGCCACCCTACACACCCAGTATCTCTCCTGGTCTCTACAGAAGGATGGCTGGCCACCCTGCACACCCAGTATCTCTCCTGGTCTCTACAGAAGGATGGCTGGCCACCCTACACACCCAGTATCTCTCCTGGTCTCCCAGACCCAGGTGATGCACACCATGCTGGCCACCCTACACACCCAGTATCTCCTGGTCTCTACAGGAGGAGGGCTGGCCACCCTACACACACCCAGTATCTACACACCCAGTATCTCTCCTGGTCTCTACAGGAGGATGGCTGGCCATCCTACACACCCAGTATCTCTCCTGGTCTCTACAGGAAAAGGGCTGGCCACCCTACACACCCAGTATCTCTCCTGGTCTCTACAGAAGGATGGCTGGCCACCCTACACACCCAGTATCTCTCCTGGTCTCTACAGGAGAGGGCTGGCCACCCTACACACCCAGTATCTCTCCTGGTCTCTACAGGAAAGGCTGGGTATCTCTCCTGGCCACCCTACCCACCCAGTATCTCTCCTGGTCTCTACAGAAGAAGGGCTGGCCACCCTGCACACCCAGTATCTCTCCTGGTCTCTACAGGAGGAGGGCTGGCCACCCTGCACACCCAGTATCTCTCCTGGTCTCTACAGGAGGAGGGCTGGCCACCCTGCACACCCAGTATCTCTCCTGGCCACCCATTTAGATTATTCTAAGAATATTGTTTTACTTTGTCAGAATTTCATGGTCACTATTGAATAGAGGACGATCCTAGCCAATTGTGAGCACTTGAGAGATGATTTTACAAGCAGAGTCTGCAGCATTGGTTTCATCAACGGTGCACCCTGTAACAACTGCATCCTGGCCATTTGTGGTTCCACAGGAGAGCTGGTGGAAAGTTATTTTAGGATGTGGGACTTTATATGAATACATGCAAATAGTTACATAGTTAACTAGCCAATTCAAAACATTGTGTAGATTAGCTGGTTATCTAGTGTCTCTCTCTCTCTCAATGTCCCACTGCCACACACCCAGGTGATGCACACCATGCTGACCAAAAATCTGCTAGAAACAGGCAAATAACTCCCTAGCAACTATTAATCAACAAATGTGCAAACACGGCTCGCTTTGATCTCAAAAACACATCTCGCAACTAGATGATTGAAAGTCCCCTCGTGCCGATCAATGCAGGCCGACAGAAATGCTACTCCGATGCGCTCTGCAGAGATTGGGAGGACAGTGAGCAAAACATTGCATCCAGAGGACACTTTGATCTGATTCTGATTGAAGTAGTAGTAATTGTTTGATATTGTGATTTTTGTTTTTCAACTTAAATCTATAATCTCCTTGTACAACTATTTGTTTCACTTGTCCCCGGGCAAGCTGACAAGCGTATATATCGAGCCCTGAAACCCAAACAATCACATGTCCTGCTCCAACCCCAGCATCTCTAATTAGTCAGAAACCATAGGCTTCCCCGAGATGGAACATTAGAGAACATTGGAACTGGAGTGGATTTGTGCAACTAACACATAGGTGATCTCCCAGGATGAAGTCCAGGATCAATCAACGACACATCAGGTCAAATTCTTTTGTTGTGTCTTTAACAAAGGGAGGGGCCCCAGAGGGGCTGGTCAATAGACCACAGAATTACTTTTCACTGAACAGCAGGTTGGGGGAGGGTGGACCGGTGTGCGTGTGTGTGTGTGTGTGTGTGTGTGTGTGTGTGTGTGTGTGTGTGTGAGATCTCTGTCCTCATTGTTTAATCCAAGATGTCTGACAGGCTTTGTCAGACAACACTGACCTTCCTTACAGACAGACAGGGTAAATATTCCCTAAAACTCTCTAAGCCGGGTCCCACAACTGTTGGTGCTGTCTTACCAACTCAATGTTGTCAATGGCAATAGGAGTTGTCAAGATTCATTCATTCAGCTGTATGGGGGTGTTTAACTTCATTCAAGATCAGATAAACCCCTTTTTCAAAACATGTCTTCTGTGGTCCAGTGTGTTTAGCCAACTCTTCCCTGTGTTCATTCATTATCATTACCCTGGATTCATTCATTATCATTACCCTGGGTTCATTCATTATCATTACCCTGGGTTCATTCATTATCATTACCCTGGTTTCATTCATTATCATTACCCTGGGTTCATTCATTATCATTACCATGGGTTCATTCATTATCATTACCCTGGGTTCATTCATTATCATTACCCTGGGTTCATTCACAATGGCGCCAGAGGGGATAGCTTCCGTTTAACGTGCTCCTAACCAATTGTGCTATTTTGTGTGGTTTTGTTGCATTGTTTGTAACATATTCTGTACATAATGTTTCTGCTACCCTCTTTTATGACTGAAAAGACATTCTGGATATCAGAGCAGTGATTACGCACCTCAAACTGGACAAAGATGTTTTCTTTAATGAGTTCGACACAAAGGATATACTGGTTCTCCGAGACCAGGCCCAAAATCCCTGTCATTCGAATGAAGAACATACGGAAATACAGGGGGCGGAGATTGGGGTGCCTTGTGAGAATTAGTCGGCGACTGGGTTCCCCGCCTCTACCAACCGTTCTATTGGCCAACGTGCAATCACTGGAGAATAAACTGGATGATCTCAGTTCGAGACTATCCTACCAACGGGACATTAAAAACGGTAATATCTTATGTTTCACAGTTGTGGCTGAACGACGACATGGATAATATACAGTTGGCTGAGTTTTCTGTGCATCGGCAGGACAGAACAGCTACGTCTGGTAAGACGAGGGGTGGGGGTGTCTGTCTATTTGTCAATAACAGCTGGTGCGATGTCTAATATTAGGGAAGTCTCGAGGTATTGCTCACCTGAAGTAGAGTACCTCATGATAAGCTGTAGACCACACTATCTACCAAGAGTTTTCATCTATATTTTTCTGAGCCGTCTATTTACCACCACAAACCGATGCTGGCACTAAGACTGCACTCAGCGAGCTGTAGAAGGCCATAAGCAAACAAGAAAATGCTCATCCAGATGCAGTGCTCCTAGTGGCCGGCGACTTTAATGCAGGCAAACTTAAATCCGTTTGACCTCAATTCTACCAGCATGTCACATGTGCAACCAGAGGAAAAAAACCTCTAAACCAGCTTTATTCCACACACAGAGATGCATACAAAGCTCTCCCTCGCCCTCCATTTGGCAAATCTGACCATAATTCTACTCTCCAGATTCCTGCTTTCAAGCAAAAACTAAAGCAGGAAGTACCAGTGACTCACTCAATATGGAAGTGGTCATATGATGCGGATGCTACGCTACAGGATTGTTTTGCTAGCACAGACTTGAATATGTTTCGGGATTCACCCAATGGCATTGAGGAGTATACCACCTCAGTCACCGGCTTCATCAATGAGTGTATCGATGACTTCGTCCCCACAGTGACCGTACGTACTTATCCCAACCAGAAGTCATGGATGACAGGCAACATCCGCACCGGGCTAAAGGCTAGCGCTGCCGCTTTCAAGGAGCAGGACAGTAATCTGGACGCTTATAAGAAATCCTGAACTATCAAACAGGCAAAGCGTCAATACTAAGATTGAATCCTACTACACCGGCTCTGACACTCGTCACATGTGGCAGGGCTTGCAAACTATTGAGGACACCAAAGGGAAACTCAGCCACGAGCTTCCCCGTGACGCAAGCCTACCAGATGAGCTAAATGCCTTTCATGCTCGCTTCGAGGCAAGCAACACTGAAGCATGCATGAGAGCACCAGCTGTTCTGGACGACTGTGTGATCACGCAAGACCGTTAAACAGGTCAACATTCACAAGCCTCAGGGCCGGACGGATTACCAGAACGTGTACTCAGAGCATGCGCAGACCAACTGCCAAGTGTCTTCACTGACATGTTCAACCTCTCCCTGATCGAGTCTGTAATACCTAATGTTTCAAGCAAACCACCATAGTCCCTGTGCCCAAGAGCACTAAGGTAACCTGCCTAAATGACAACGCCCGTAGCACTCACATTGGTAGCCATGAAGCGCTTTGAAAGCACTTTGACCTATGTGGGAAGGCTGTTCACAGACTACAGCTCAGCGTTCAACATCATAGTGCCCACAAAGCTCATCACTAAGCTAAGGACCCTTGGACTAAACACCTTCCTCTGAAACTGGATCCTGGACTTCCTCCCGGGCCACCCCCAGGTGGTAAGGGTAGGCAACAACACATCTGCCACGCTGATCTTTAACACGGGGCCCCTCAGGAGTGCGTCCTTAGTCCACTGCTATACTCCCTGTTCACCCACGACTGTGTGACCAAGCATGACTCCAACGCCATCATTACACTTGCTGACGACACAACATTGGTAGGCCTGATCACCTTCAACGATGAGACAGCCTATATGGAGAAGGTCAGAGACAACAACCTCTCCCTCAATGTGAGCAAGACAAAGGATCTGATCGTGGACAACAGGAAATGGAGGGACGAACACACCCCCATTCACATCAATGGGGCTGTAGTGGAGCAGGTCGAGAGTTTCAAGTTCCTTGGTGTCCACATCTCCAACAAACTATCATGGTCCAAACACACCAAGACAGTTGTGAAGAGGGAATGACAACATATTTTCCCCCTAGGAGACTGAAAAGATTTGGCATGGGTCCTCAGATCCTCAAGAAGATTTATACAGCTGCACCATCAAGAGTATCCGGCCGTAAGGTGCTACAGGGGGTAGTGCGTACGGCCCAGTACATCACTGGGGCCAAGCTTTCCGTCATCCAGGACTTATATACTAGACATTGTCAGAGGAAGGCCCAAAAAATTGTCAAAAACTCCTGTCACCTAAGTCATAGATGGTTCTCTCTGCCACCGTGCTGCAAGCTATGCCTGAGCACCAATTCTAGGTCTCCTTAACAGCTTCTATTCCCAAGCCATAAGACTGCTGAACAACTAATCACCCCAAATATTTACATTGACACCCCCTTTGTTTCAACACTGCTGCTACTCGCTGTTTATTATCTATGCATAGTCACTTTACTCTTACCTACATGTAACAATTACCTCAACAAACCTGTACCCCCCCACATTGACTCTGTACCGGTACCCCCTGCATATAGCCTCCACATTGACTCGGTGCCGGGACCCCCTGCATATAGCCTCCACATTGACTCTGTACCGGTACCCCCATTGTATATGTATATAGCCTAGCCGGGACCCCTGTATATAGCCTCCACATTGACTCGGTGCCGGTACCCCCTGTATATAGCCTCCACATTGACTCTGTGGCCTCCCATTGGTACCCCCTGTATATAGCCTCCACATTGACTCTGTACCGGTACATCCTGTATATAGACTCTACATTGACTCTGTACCGGTACTCCCTATATATAGCCTCCACATTGACTCTGTACATGTACCCCCTGTATATAGCCTCCACATTGACTCAGTACCGGTACCCCTGTATATAGCCTCCACATTGACTCTGTACATGTAGCCCCCTGTATATAGCCTCCACATTGACTCAGTACCGGTACCCCATGTATATAGCCTCCACATTGACTCGGTACCGGGACCCCCTGTATATAGCCTCCACATTGACTCTGTGCCGGTACCCCCTGTATATAGCCTCCACATTGACTCTGTACCCCGGTACGGTACCCCCTGTATATAGCCTCCACATTGACCCCCTGTATATAGCCTCCACATTGACTCTGTACCGGTACCCCCTGTATATAGCCTCCACATTGACTCGGTACCGGTACCCCCTGTATATAGCCTCCACATTGACTCTGTACCGGTACCCCCTGTATATAGCCTCCACATTGACTCTGTACCGGTACCCCCTGTATATAGCCTCCACATTGACTCTGTACCGGTACCCCCTGTATATAGCCTCCACATTGACTCTGTACCATTGTACCCCCTGTATATAGCCTCCACATTGACTCTGTGCCGGTACCCCCTGTATATAGCCTCCACATTGACTCATGTACCCCTGTATATAGTGACCCCTGGTACCCCTGTATATAGCCTCCACATTGACTCTGTACCGGTACCCCTGTATATAGCCTCCACATTGACTTGGTACCAGTACCCCCTGTATATAGCCTCCACATTGACTCGGTACCGGTACCCCCTGTATATAGCCTCCACATTGACTCTGTACCGGTACCCCCTGTATATAGCCTCCACATTGACTCAGTACCGGTACCCCATGTATATAGCCTCCACATTGACTCGGTGCCGGGACCCCCTGTATATAGCCTCCACATTGACTCAGTACATGTAACCCCTGCATATAGCCTCCACGTTGACTCTGTACCGGTACCACCTGTATCTAGCCTCCACATTGACTTGGTACCAGTACCCCCTGTATATAGCCTCCACATTGACTCGGTACCGGTACCCCCTGTATATAGTCTCCACATTGACTCGGTACCGGTACCCCCTGTATATAGCCTCCATATTGACTTGGTACCGGTACCCCCTGTATATAGTCTCCACATTGACTCGGTACTGGTACCCCCTGTATATAGCCTCCACATTGACTCGGTACCGGTATCACCTGTATCTAGCCTCCACATTGACTCTGTACCGGTACCCCCTGTATATAGTCTCCACATTGACTCGGTACCGGTACCACCTGTATACAGCCTCCACATTGACTTGGTACCGGTACCACCTGTATATAGCCTCCACATTGACTCTGTACCGGTACCCCTGTATATAGTCTCCACATTGACTCTGTACAGTACCCCTGTATATAGCCTCATTGACTCTACCGGTACCCCCTGTAGCCTCCACATTGACTCTGTATACCCCTGCATATAGCCTCCACATTGACTCTGTACCGGTACCACCTGTATGCCTCCACATTGACTTGGTACCAGTACCCCCTGTATATAGCCTCCACATTGACTCTGTACCGGTACCCTCTGTATATAGTCTCCACATTGACTCTGTACCGGTACCCCTGTATATAGCCTCCACATTGACTTGGTACCGGTACCCCCTGTATATAGTCTCCACATTGACTCTGTACTGGTACCCCTGTATATAGCCTCCACATTGACTCTGTACCGGTACCACCTGTATCTAGCCTCCACATTGACTTGGTACCAGTACCCCCTGTATATAGCCTCCACATTGCCTCCACTGTATATAGTCTCCACATTGACTCGGTACCGGTACCCCCTGTATATAGCCTCCACATTGACTTGGTACCGGTACCCCCTGTATATAGCCTCCACATTGACTCTGTACTGGTACCCCCTGTATATAGCCTCCACATTGACTCTGTACCGGTACCACCTGTATCTAGCCTCCACATTGACTTGGTACCAGTACCCCCTGTATACAGCCTCCACATTGACTCTGTACCGGTACCCCCTGTATATAGCCTCCACATTGACTCTGTACCGGTACCACCTGTATCTAGCCTCCACATTGACTTGGTACCACCCCCTGTATACAGCCTCCACATTGACTCTGTACCGGTACCCCCTGTATATAGTCTCCACATTGACTCGGTACCGGTACCACCTGTATACAGCCTCCACATTGACTCTGTGCCGGGACCCCCTGTATATAGTCTCCACATTGACTCGGTACCAGTACCCCCTGTATACAGCCTCCACATTGACTCTGTACCGGTACCCCCTGTATATAGTCTCCACATTGACTCTGTACCGGTACCCCCTGTATATAGTCTCCACATTGACTCTGTACCGGTACCACCTGTATACAGCCTCCACATTGACTCTGTACCGGTACCCCCTGTATATAGTCTCCACATTGACTCGGTACCGGTACCACCTGTATACAGCCTCCACATTGACTCTGTACCGGTACCCCCTGTATCTAGCCTCCACATTGACTTGGTACCAGTACCCCCTGTATACAGCCTCCACATTGACTCTGTACCGGTACCACCTGTATATAGCCTCCACATTGACTTGGTACCAGTACCCCCTGTATACAGCCTCCACATTGACTCTGTACCGGTACCCCCTGTATATAGTCTCCACATTGACTCGGTACCAGTACCCCCTGTATACAGCCTCCACATTGACTCTGTACCGGTACCCCCTGTATATAGTCTCCACATTGACTCTGTACCAGTACCCCTGTATACAGCCTCCACATTGACTCTGTACCGGTACCCCCTGTATATAGTCTCCACATTGACTTGGTACCGGTACCCCCTGTATACAGCCTCCACATTGACTCTGTACCGGTACCCCCTGTATCTAGCCTCCACATTGACTTGGTACCAGTACCCCCTGTATACAGCCTCCACATTGACTCTGTACCGGTACCCCCTGTATATAGTCTCCACATTGACTTGGTACCAGTACCCCCTGTATGCAGCCTCCACATTGACTCTGTACCGGTACCCCCTGTATATAGTCTCCACATTGACTCTGTACCAGTACCCCCTGTATACAGCCTCCACATTGACTCTGTACCGGTACCCCCTGTATATAGTCTCCACATTGACTCTGTACCAGTACCCCCCTGTATACAGCCTCCACATTGACTCTGTACCGGTACCCCCCTGTATATAGTCTCCACATTGACTCGGTACCAGTACCCCCTGTATACAGCCTC